>NC_052054.1:32702143-32882001 GCF_903992535.2 Arvicola amphibius
AAGATTTTTGCCCAACCCTTGCTCAGGGACGAAGCCCTGGTCTGATCACATGCGCTGCACAGGCTCAGTAGTCAGAACTGGTTCCTTAGCTTACAAAATATCTCTTCTCCACAAATTGAGAGGAAGCTGTTTCAGGGAAAATGGTTTTAAAATGTCCTTATGGCCTTCTTCGTCCTTCCAATTGAAATATTGGATATTGCATTCTGGAGAACTGGCCATTTCTACCCCCCTGTAATGCTGTAGAGGCTGGCTGTAGAGGTCAGGCTGTGGGCCAGTGTTTTTTAGTAATCACAGAAGTATCAGCCCCTGTATCTGGCAGGCTTTGGAACCTTTTCCCATTAATTGTTAATGTAAGTTTGGGGTGGTCCTCTAAACTAGAAACCCAAAAGGTTCCAGCAAATCCCATGGAGCCAAACCCCTTGGCCCCTCATTCTTGTTTTAGGAATGGATTAGTAGAGTGAAACATGTGCAAAAATACTAGTTGAGCTATTCTCGCTCCTTGAGGGATGACAAGGACTCCCACCCCAGCTTCAATCATAATTTTAATTTCTCCAGTATAATCACAGTCTATAATTTCTGGTAAAATTTTAATTCCTTTAAGTGTTGAACTATTTCTATCCAAGACTATACCTACTGAACCCTCTGGAATAAGCCCAAATACTTCAGTCCCCAAGGCCTGCACACCCATCTGTGGGGTCAATGCTGCCTGGGCAGAGGTCCGTAGGTCCAGTATAGCACATCCTGGGTGCCTTGGACAAGGTCGTGGACAGTGAGCCATTTCTTTGAGGAATGAATTGGATGGGAACAGCTGGTCCACTCGTGGCTTGTGTTTTGGGGGCCTAGGGCAGGCTTCTCCTCACGTTTCCTGACACAGGAATGGGACTTCCTTCAATGTCAGTTATAGAGCAGTACTCATTAGCTCAATGCGACCCCTTTTGACACTTCAGGCAAACACCTGGATTCTCCCTGGGCTGACTAACCATCCCTTTACCTGCAGGGCAATTCCTTTTGAAATGTCCCAGTTGCCCACACTGAAAACAAGTCCTTGATCTAGCTCCACCTTGACTCCCCCTAAGGGCAGAAACAATTACCTGTCCCATCACCTGAGTGCCATCAATGTCTCTGCATAACTGGATATAGTCATTTAGGCTCCTATTTCTATGGGAACATATAGCCTCTTTGTTAGCATTTTCATAGGCTAATTGCTTTATGACAGGTATAGCTGTGTCCACATCCCCAAAAATGTGACCTGTCAGCTGTAACAGGCAGTCAACACACTCAGAATAAGGTTCTGAAGGTCCTTGAAGGACTTAAGAAAGCTGTTCCCTGTCTCGAAAAACCAAAAAAAAAAAAAAAAAAAAAAAAAAAAGCTGTTCCCCTGCTCCTTTATTAGACAAAGCTTTCCACGCTTTAACAGCCACTGCAGCTATCTGAGCATAAACAGCAGGGTCATAAGGAATCTGCTACTAAGCCCAGATACTGTCCTGCACCAGCTAACATGTCAAGGTTACACTGGGGGAAACCCTTGGTGGAGTTATGCCATGTGGTATCTGTACAATTTTCCTGCATTTCACCTCTCCATAACAAATAATCTCCACCCAAAAGACAGGCTCTGCAAAGCTGCCTTTCTTTTTCTAACTTCTTTTTTAGCAGTACAATCTCTCTTTCTAAAGTTTCTTCTTTCTCTTCTATATCCCTTTTAGTACTTTTTTTTTACCTGCTCCCAATTAGGAATATTAAAGTCCTTTGATTGCAGAAACCAAGAATTAAACTCAAAAAGTTAGGCAAAAACTTCAGGGCTGGGGGGTGCCCACGGAGGGAGGTCTCTGAGGATCCTGGACAAGCCCCCATATGTTGTTCCCAGTCCATCTGTGGGGATCCCAAAAGACCACTGGGAAAACAGACTTACCAAAATGCAAAAGCAAGGTTTATTATCATGCGCAAGTACAAACCAATAGGGACTTTGTCAGCTCAGCAGCAAGAGGAGGTACGTCACCCTTCTAGAGAGCGTTATTTAAAGGCAAAAACAAGGAAAGTTACATTAGGAAGGTTTGGGGTAATGAGTTGTGTTGATAGAGGTTTTCTGTCCTGCACAGTCGCACAGCTGTTTAGCCCCCAAAGAAACACACAGAGGTCTACATTAGTTATAAATTAATTGGCCTATTGCTCAGGCTCCATATTAACTCTTATAGACTGACTCTTTCCTGTTTCCAGGATTCTCCTGTTCTCCTTGCCCCACCTCTACTTCCTGCTTGGTTGCCCTGCCTATAAAATACAAGTGACAGGATATAGACCACTTTTCCACAGATGAGTTGAATCCTGATTGGCTTGTGTCTAGGGACTTTACACTTCTTTTTTTTTATTTTCGAACCTTACCCTCACCTGTTGCTTGTCAAGTTTTCTTATCAGCTGACCATCAGGTGGGGACATTCTACGGATATCTGTACTTTCCAGGTAGCTAACCTGCTACTTTTGCCCCTATCCATTTTGGAGGACTGGAATGTTTTATGGAAAATAGCTTAGACATGACCCAAGATGGAGGCAGAGGACAAAATGGAGGAACTTTGGTTCTTCATAAGCAAGTTCACAATTAAATGCTTTCTTTTATAAGAATTTCCTTATCATTTTGGTGTGTCTTCACAGCTATAGAGGGCCAAAACTGTGAACCTATTTCCATATTGACCAAAGGTCAGAGAGTTGGAACTTGCCTCTATCCTTCAAGGTTATTGTGTTTTCTACCTCAAACCAAGGTCCACCTAAAGGTATATCAGAGAGTTCTGCCTCTCACGATTATATGTCAAACAGTCACGGCTAATAGGCCAGATCTTCCATTTCTGGAATAGGGAAGTAGGTATGTTTCTACCTTAAACAAAAAGTCTAAAAAACCGAACTATGGTTCTAGTTCTTAAGGAGATAGCATGAATTCATCCACCCAGGAAGTAGTTTGCCTACAGAATGTTTTGGTTTAGGATGTGAGCTGACTTGCTTTGTTCTAGCAACAGAATGTTTAACTATGAGTAGCCCATGACCTTCAACTGGTCAGTTCATTTCCTTATATCATGTTTAATGCTAGTTTTTTGTCTTTATTCCTACCTTTTGGGGTCGGGGTATTTATGCAATTGGAAATTAAATGCAGGTGACTCCAGTGTTCACTGCCCAATTCCCTCCTGATACTATTCTATGTTTTTCTAATCTTATTATTTCGTATTCTTTACTATATTTCTAAATCCCAATGCCCTTACCCTGACAAGAGGTATTTTTATCAAGGCTGGTTCCCAACATATGGCACTGTAATTTGGGACTAACCAGTGAACCCAAAATGCACAGAATACAGCTAGGCATATAAGCGAGTGCATGAGGGACCCTGCAAGAAAATTGCACCACAGGAGGAGAGGTGGAGTAATGAGTGCTCAGAAATAATACATGGCAGATAATAAAAAGGAAAGAGAAAGGCAGGGTAAAAAAATCAGGAGTGAAAACTGTAAAATATTTGTATAATATGGGACAGGGAAATGGGTATTCAATAATCTCTACAGTTGCTTGGATATATTTTGATAGCTAGAGGAGTTGACATAGAGCAAGGGAAACAAAGTTGTATAGGAGTTCCTTCTGTTTATGTGCTTTCTTTCATTGGTTAATGAATAAAGAAACTGCCTTGGCCTTTTTATAGGGCAGAACGTAGGTGGGGCGGGAAAACCGAACTGAATGTTGGGAGGAAGAAAGCAGAGTCAGAGAGAGCCACTATGGAGCGCCCAGAGTCAGACATGCTCAATCTTTCCCGGTAGGCCATGCCACGTGGTGATACACAGATTAATAGAGATGGGTTAAATCAAGATGTGAGTTTTAGCCAATACGAGGCTAGAGCTAATTGGGCCAAGCAGAAATTAATTGATACAGTTTCTATGTGGCTATTTCAGGTGTAAGCTAGTCAGACAGCTGGACAAATATGCGGCTCATCCTCTTTGCAACAACAAAGGAAAAGATTTTTAGAGTTTGTAAATATTTTATCCCCAACCCCACACTGGGCAGCATATCCATTGCTGCCTTCAGGCTGCTCCAGGTCTGTAGATGCCAAATTGAGGACTACCTTTGCCTCTGCAAGCAGCGGTGCTGTGGTCCCCTAGCTGCAGTCTCTGCATGCTGAGCAGGTGATGAAGGTAAAGAGAAGCTCAGGGCACATAGCCCCAGAAATGACCCAGGTTACCACTGAGATTGTGGCCGTCCATGCACAAGCACTGTGGTCAGCTAAGTCTGACCCACGCTATGCAGTGGAACAAAAAACACAAAACAAAAAAACCACAAAAACAAAACAAACAAACAAAAAAACGGGACAGAAAAGTTTAAAGGGATATACTTCCCACAACCAGAATCATCAGTGGAAATGCCTAGAGGCTATTTGGTCCATGAGCCAAGGAGCCTAAATGGATAAATCTATAGCGCATTTAACAGAGGAGAGGATTCAAGGTTTCTCCTAACTTCGTGATTACAAAATTTAAAATACAAAAGCAAGATAGTATATACATAGACTGAATCTTTAGAAAATGTTTACTCAGCACTGAGATGAAGGTTCAGACTGATGGAAAGAAAAAGATAATTAATAACAGTGGTGTCAAAAGTCATAACAAACTCTTCAAGTTTTGATGATGCTAAGCCAGTGATTCTCAAAAGTGAGGTATTGTGGAATGCTAGTCCTGTAATCACAGCCTTGTCAAACAAACCATGAGAACTCCTCTTTGGTATAAAAGATTATTTAAAACTCTTAAAGGTAGAGTAACCCCATGGAGAACACTGCTTTAGGCAAACTTGTCTAGCTATATGATAAGTGGAAGATAAATATGAAAAGAATGTGCTTTGCAAATACTCAGAAACATTAAGAATAGGTCCAAGAAAGCATGTCAAATCCTTCTTCATGTTATTAAAGCCACTCTCTTCAAGTAAAGCATCTGTATCACAAAGCCAGTTCTTGGTGATGGCTTGGTAGGTTTGTCTAATTCTTTTCCATAATTTTCTATCTTATCATGTGTCCATCCTCTACTCAAGCCTGAAATGTAGAAGCAGGATCGTTCACTGCTAAAACAAAAGGAAGGCTTTCAGATTAAAGATTCCATTGAGATAGTCAAATCCAGGTTTTGCACACTCTTTTAACTATAATAACTTCTGTTCCTTGAGATTTTATACATAAATACATAAATGCAATTCATGTTCTTCTCTCCAATACAACCTCTCTTAAACTCCATTTTACTTCATTAGTCTCCCTTCTCTCCACAAATTTTTTTCCAATATCCTTGACATTTTGTCTTGTTTTATATTCCAGAATTAACAAGGTCTTTCTGGTGTGGGCCATGGGTTTGGAGCTATCCATTAGGCCCTGGTGGAACTCATTGGTAAATATAGCAGCAACATACTATGCCTCCCTTTCTTCCAGAGTGTACTAGTTGCTAATAGTTGATTCAGTAACTGGTAGAGCCCTGTGGCCCTTTTCCCCCTCAAGCTGACTGTTTTCTGACCCTGATTTCTTACCATGAGTTATGATTGCCATATCCATGTGATGCTTAGAAATGGCACTTCACAAGCCTCTGTCTTCTGGCTCATTACTCTCTACCTTTTCTGCAGAGTTCCTGAGCCTTAAAGGGGTGGCATAAATGGTATAAATGGGCAACCATGTGTCTCTACCTTCACCTCCTTCCACTCATGTAGTCAGAAGCTTCTTTGGTTAAGGCTGATAATACCCTTCGCTTGCATGTACTAATGCAGATATTTATAAGGAAATTTGAAGCTATGCCAACTAGCCAAGCACCACTAGTTTATTTCATTGCTGGAGCTTTAAGACGTGAGTTATTTAGACATGAGTTCTTGACTGGACCTTACAGTCTGGGTATGGACTCCCTCTCACAGGGGAGGTTATAAACTAAATTGGGGAGCAGTTAATTACCCCCTTAATACTTGTACCGCCATTGCACCAATGGGTACATTTGCCTGACAGTTTGTTATTGCAGTTCAATGTTCAGAGCTGTGTCAGATAGTTTATGCCTTCTCCTCCCTAGCAGGTCGCATGATACCATCTGACACTATGAAAGCCATCTAACAGAAAGAAGTGTCCAGCTCAGTTACACCTGGTTTACTTATGTTTTTGTGTTCAAGAGTTCTGGTATCTCTGGCAGTAGATCATCTCGTCTATTCTGGTGGACAATCAAGTGACATTACAAAAGCCTACATTTGGGGGAAGGGCCTCTGGAGCCTCCTAGACTAACAACTCCCATGGAGGGGATCCCATACCTGTGCTGGAGTTTCCTTTAGTGGTCTATTAAATACACGATCAGCATATTTAGCCATCTGCCACCAAACTCTTATTTGTGTTTTTCAATTGGTAACCAGAGAGTAGATGCCCTATTTCGCTTTCTATTGTTGTAATAAGTACCGTAATCAAAATAACTTGTGGAGGAGGGTAATTTCATCTTACAACTTACAATCAATTCTTAAGGGAAACCAGAACAGGAACTCAAGGCAGGACTGAAGCAGAGGCCATGGAGGAGTGCTGCTTACAGGCTTGCCCCTCATGGCTCGTTTATCCTGTTTCTTTATACGCCCATGGTCACCTGCCCGGATATAGCACTACTTACAGTGGGGTTGGACTCTCCCACATCAATAATTAATCAAGAAATGCTTCACAAACTTCTCTACAGGCCAAATCCTTGAGATCTCTCTTCCCAGATATGTTTAGGTTGTGTCAAGGTGGAAAAAAAAAATGAGCACTGTAGGTTTGCATATTGGCTTTTCAGAGCCCCCTTCCTATTAACTTACACTCTCTCCACCCTGTAGTCCAGAGGGGGCCAAAACTGCATCTCAAGCTGGCAGAACTTGATAATGCGTACGAGTCTCTCCCATATTACTGGGTTCAGCCACATCGGAGCCCTCAGGCTAAAGAGCAGCTGAGAGTGGTGGTGGCGGCTTGCGCCTTTTATCCCAGCACTTGCTGGCAGACCTCTGAGTTCAAGGCCAGCCTGGGCTACAGAGTGAGTTCCAAGAAAGCCAGGCCTACACAGAGAAACCCCATCTCAAAAAACAAAAACAAAACTAAACAAACCAAAAAGAGCAGCTGAGACTGGGTGTTGTGAGAGACTGGGGAAGGTGCAGCTTCCATGACAGCAGAGAGCCTGGGATTGAAGGGGTCATGGAAAGAGGCTGAGGTTTGGAACCCTGTGTCAGAGGTAGAGTCCTTGAAGAGAAGACGGGAGGTCATTGGTGAGGGTGCAGCCTGTAGAGATTCCAGCATATAGGAGTTGTCAGGACTTTGGGGTGACCACATGGAGAGCAGCATTTGTGAGTAGCTAGCCTGAGCCGTAAGATGAGCTGTGTGTGTTCTGTAAATGGCAGAGCCAGGGAAGTAAAGCTGACCAGTCCTTGGGATTTCTGAAGACTGTGAGTAAGCCCCAGACACCGGACACTCAGTTATTTTTCCATGCTGGATTTTTGGTTTTGCTTGGACCTGACTGTAACTGTGCCCTGGCTCTTCCCTCTTGTAGTAAGAAAATATTTAACTTGCTATTTATTTTTACAGAAACCCTACTGTTGAAAGACTTTGTACTTATAAGAAAGGACCTTCACTTTTAAGTCACTGGAATTTTTAAAGGCTGTGGGACTTTTAAAGTTGGGTTGTGTTTTCTATTTTGATATTAATATTAATGAGATCTTAAGGACAAAACGAAAGAAAAGCTTATGGGTTGATGGTGATATATTTGCATGTTAAGCTTGATAAGTAAAAATTAATAAGAAAAGGGCAGCTCCGCTGGCGCAAGAAATCCAATTAGATCAAATCAAACCAAATCAAAATGTCAATTCTTTTATTAATAGTGACACTCTTGGGTGGCCGAGCACATGGTGGGGAGACGGAACAGCAGGGAGCCCATGATGACCCGAAAGCCACGTGTTTCTCCTCTGGGATCTCACTTAAATACCCTGTGGGAGTGGTCCTGACCCCAGGGGGTGGTCAGGACCTGGCATGCTGGGATTTGGAGTCCAGACCAATACAACTCCCAGGCCAGGTTGGCTGGGATGGATACCAGGGGCTGGGGGCTACGCTCCCATTCAACAAAGCTGACAAGGAGTCAACTGTGTGGTTAATTTTTCTCAACTTGACACAAGCTAGAGTTACCTGTGAAAGTAGAATCCCAACTGAGAAGATATTTCCATCAGATTGTCTGTAGACAGAACTGTGGGGCATTTTCTTAATTAATGATTGAAGTGGAAAGCTCAACTCACTGTGGGCGGTGTCACCTCTTGGACAGATAGTCCTTGGTTATATAAGACCCAACAAACCATGAGGAACAAAGCAGTAAACAGCATTGTTCAGTGGGTTCTGCTTCTGTTCCTGCGTGCAGGTTCCTACACTGCTTGAGTTCCTGCCCTGATTTCTCTTCATGATAGACTACAATTGTCAGATGAAATAAACCCTTTCCTCTCCAAGTCGCTTTTCATCACAGCAACAGAAACCTAACTAAGACAACATCCATTGATGTGTCTTAGTTTGTTTTTAAATTTTGTTATTGTTGCTACTGTTCTAAATTTTGAAATTTGGGCTTCTTAAGTAGAAACTTCTAGAGTTTTGGTAAGTCAGTAGTACTTTCTAATAGTTCTTCATGGATTTTACATACAGCCAGTGCCCGCTAATTTTTTTTTAATTACGGATTCATTTTCAGATTCCTTGCAGCAAACACCCTCTTTATGTAACCAAACTTGCAAATACTACAGATAAAGACAGAAAGGTTTGGTCACCTAGATAACATCTCTTGGATAGTGATATACCAGAAATGCGATACAATTTATAATTGTTGGCAACGGCACAGACTTTAGGGAGGATTGAGCCTGTATCAAAAGGTGTTTTAAAATGGGAGCCACTGAGATTTAAAGCATTTGCCATACATCTTGAAACTCTTGCAGCTTCTGGGTTCTGAAAACCTCTGCCGCTTGTGACGTGCTTGAGTTTTTCTACTTGCATCTGTGATGTTAATTTTAATTGTCAACTTGGAGAAACTCTGATGTTTTTATTGAGGCTAGCACTATTCTAGGATGTTACTTGCGATGACATTATTGTAGATGTGGTAACAACTATAATCCGTTGATTTTTTAATTACCTTCAGTAATAGAAGTAAAGGCTGCAGAGGTGGCTAAGTGGTGAAGAGTGGGGGCTGCTCTCCCAGAAGATCTGGGTTTGGTTCCCAGCACCCATGTGGCAACTGACAACCATCTCTGTAACTCTAGTTCCAGAGGATACAGTATCCTCGTTTGTCTTCTATGGGCTCCTGCACTCTTGGCACATGCTTGCACTCACAAATGCATTATGCAAAAACAAACAAACATAAATTTTGAAATAGTGATGATGGTGGTGATGATGATGATGATGATGATGATAATGATGATAGGAATGTAAATGGTCCTTCTTTAATCACTCAGAAGTGGTCAGAGTAAAACCTGGGGACTAAACCGTACCTCACTTGGTAGAGTACTTGCCTAGAATTTGTAAAGCCCTGAGTTCATTCCTCAGCACCTCATGAAACCGGGCGTCATGACAACAAACACTTGTAATCGTGCACTTGGGCAGTGGAGTCCAGAGGATCAGACCATCTTCAGTTTAACTGGGACTTCACAGCCAGCCTGGGCTACATGAGATGCTATCTCTCAATACCAGAAAAGGGGGGCAGGAGTTAAAAACAAAACTTCACCGAATAGGATATTTAATCTTGAGATAGCAGCTTTAGCCTGTTCTCCATCAGGTCCATCTGGTCAGTCCTGTGGGTTTGGGACATTACTACTACCTTATGAGAGAGTGAACCAAGTCCTCGAGACCCGTATCTCCCTGCTTCCAATCAAACTCATTGGACAATCTTGCTTCTGTTTACATTGGTTTTGTTTTAATGTTTAAATGAATCAAGCTGCCTCAAAAAAAAAACCCCTCTACCCTTTACTTAGAACAGTAGGATCTATGTTCTTTGTTTTTTTAGCCACTTACCTTGATTTCAATCCCCAACCTTGATGGTTCAAACAATTTGTACGCCTTTGACCCCAGATGTTTGCTGGTTCTAGACTCCAGCTGCACCTTCAGATACTGTTTCCAGTTCTCTCCAAGACATAGCTCATTTGCATCAGTGTTATCTAGGAGGACACCATTGATTCTACCCCATGTTTTCACAATGCATTTAATTATCTCATGTCTTACAGAACCTTCTTTCTCCCTTCTGCTTCATCCTCTACGTTACCTCTCTGTTACAGTCACAGTGTATCTGAGATCACTTAAGGAAGAAGGGGTTGATTTTTGGCTTATGGGTTCAGAGCTTTCTGTCCATGTCAGTAGGCCTTGTAACTTAGGGTCTGTGGTACAGTAGAACATGGGAGGGGAGGAGATGCCTTGGTAGAAGAAGTTACCCAGCTACTGGGAAGGGGATAGAGAGCGGAGACCCCATCCTTTTTATAACCTGGGGATATAAAAACAATACTGAACAGATGAGGCGGGGTTTACAGAACTTTTATTTACACTGTAAAGATGTGTCTGTCTCTTGCCTAATGAGCCTTCTGATTTGTTTAATAAAGAGCTAAATGGCCAATAGCTAAGCAGGAAAGAATAGTCAGGATTTCCCAGTAGAGAGAGAAAAACTGGAAGCAGGAATATAGGAACATAATTTTGCCAGTAGACTCAGAGCAAGTCGGATGTGCTGTACTAAGAAGAGGTAACCAAGCCAAGTGGCAAAATGTCGATTAAAAAATGAAATGGGTTAATTAAGCTATAAGAGCTAGTGGGGAAAGCTAAGCTAAGGCTGAGCTTTCTAATTAATAAAAAATCTCTGGGTCATTATTGTGGGCGGGAAGTCCAAAGATAGTACTATAAGAAAGCTTGCTAACAGGGAGATCTCTGCAGGTGTCAGACAGAGAAGTGAACCACTGAAAAGATGAGAATACCCAGTTCAAACTGACTTCATCTACCTGGATCAGACTCCAAGGAGTCTAATGCAAGGCGGTCGGTGTCAGCATATTAGAACACAGTACCATTTGGGAAGAGGTTTCCAGGCAACTGTTATTTCAATTTCAGGTATACAATAAAGCTTAAGGTGTGACTGCTTAGAAACTCCAAAGTCCATGTGATCATGAGGATGAGATCTATTTATAAAAGGCCTAGGAGTCTAGCATGGTCTCTGACTGATAGCAAGAGGTCAGTGGCCATAAAGAAATGTAATATCTCCCCTAAGGATGGGTAACGGTTCAGGGAGGGAAGAGTCTGAGACAAATGTTCTGGGGGGTGGGTGGGTAAAGTATGTCCCTATAGCAAAGGTGGGTGAGGTCTACCACAGACAGCAAAATGGTCACCAACTTATTAATAAAAATCCACTCCCAGCCTTCTGGGCAGGAAAACAGGTACTTTGTCTCTTTCATTGTGTGTTTAGCATTACTGGTTTCCTTAGGGATCTGTGGGCACAAGAATCTTTGTGCCCCCAACATCTCCTCATTTCTAATTTTTTTTAAAGAAAGAACAGTGGCCATAATAGCAGCCAATGTTGAATGCATTACCTCTATAACTAGTCTAATTAATACAGGTAAGCATAATTCTAAGAATAGGTAACAGAGAATGGAGAAAAGAGGAAGACCATCCCTCAATCATCCATCTGTTTGATTAATTTCTGCTAATATTTTGTTGTAAGCAAAATAGGTGTAAATAACCTGTTCTACATAAACCTTTATAAACAGACTTCAGCATGGCAAAGCAATATTGCACTGTCTCCTATTTCAGGCGTATCTTTTATCTCCCCTCATAAAGGCATTTGGATTCTGTATTGATGAAAATTAATATTCGTTACAGCCATTAAACAGAACAGTATCAATTTTGGGTTAGTCATGGTTTTTTTGTTTTGCTTTGTTTTGTTTTCCCAAAGTCTCATCTTGATGAGTTAAGTCCTGATGTCACCCCAAGTTATCAGCTTTACTCTCTCTCTTAGGACATCACCTCTTAATGGATTTGTCATCTGCCTTCAGATGTTTCATTTGTCTAATGATCTCTGGATGTCCTGGTTGGAAGGATCAGATTCAAGAGCCATCTGGGACTGTTCATTTTCGGGGAAGACCTAAGCATAAACTCGACTCACTGTTAGAACATTAGGCACCTTCTTTTAATTTAGCATTTACTTTAGGTTGTGTTTCCTTCAGGGCAAATGTCTTTCAGCAGCAGAAATTGTTTTTAAAATTTAAAGTCAGCATGCCAAATAGTATATGATTATTTAGGTGGATATAAATACCCCTCTTTATTTATTTTAAACTTGTCAATTAAGTATCTGATGGTGTTTTTCCACAATATCTTGCCCTGTGGAAAATAAGAAGGATTTTAGTAACATGATTAATATTAATATTTTCCAAATCAACTTGTTAGCATAAGCAGGACCATTATTAATTTTTCAACTGTAATGGAGGTCCTGGAAAGGAAGTGTATGAAGAGCTGTTTGACAAAATTAAGTTTCAGATAGGATGCAATGATATTTCACAGGCTTTTCCTGGGCCCCTTGATATTCCTGGGGCTGTGCTCTGTAGCTGATTAGTTAGGGAAAGCAGTGGTCCAAGCCTGAGGTGCCACGCTGAACTCAGATCTTGCACATCTGACAGCAGAGAATGTCCGAAACACCAGCCATGTTCCAGATGTTAAACTGATGTCCATTCATTACCAATTATGAATTAGACATTTTAAATACTGTATAGAATTTTCCTTTATGCTTTATAAAAACAATGCCTTTAATAGGGAGAGACTCTTGAGAGCCTCTTTTAACTATTATCCTTGCCAGAGTCTGATCTTTATCAGACCAACGGCAAGCCGACTATTGAATTAGCAGTGGTCATTAACCGCTAAAGATTTAAACTTAAGGCTGCTAACTTAAGGCTTAGAATCCTTAAATTTTAGGACAGTTTTAAGTATTGAGTTTTAAACAGACCTTCCCTACTAGGTAACAGGATATTTAGAACGTACCTGAAAAATAATTATAGAAAATCCTGAAGTAAAAACCCCAATTGGGCTTTCCCATGTAAGCATGAAAATTTATATCCAACTGATATTGTAAATGAAACAAACATTGAAGCATGGAAGGAGGAACAAGAAGAGAAGGTAACAGACTTTGGACAAACACTTCGGTGCTGCCTTTTAGAAGGACCGCAGCAGGTTGTCCTGAAAGCTACAGTAATGATGAGCATGCATCTGCATCTTTCAGGTCCTTAGGTGGTTTAAGCCTCAAAATTCTCCATTACTTGGCATCCTGACAAATTTCCTCTATAGAAATTTCTGTAGATCTAGATTCAGTCCTAAGCCTTAACTCCCAACCAAATTTCAGCTTAAGGAGCATCACAAACTTGTTCTAGACAGCCCATCTGAGCACGCCACACAATGAAGTCTTCAGAATGAAACGTCTGTGGTCTAACTATGGATTCACCTTCCAAGTTGTCTATACCTTGGAGACCTCTTACTCCTTCACCTTCAGGGCAAACTGTAACTACAAGTTGTGAAAGCTTCACTCTTTATATTTTAGGGTTTCACAACCCAGGATATTTGTGATTTGAAAGGACAGATACCCTACATCCTCAATCCTGTACCAACCATAAATGCTTCATATCCTCTAAAAGTTTTGAAGACTCCAGGAAGCTTCTCTAAGGATCTCAGAAACACCCACTTCCTGCTATTTCAGGAGAGCAGCATTCTTCTAAGTTCTCAGAAACCTTTCTTTCTGGTAAGAGCTTAGAACTTGAATAGTAGGGTAGACAAGATGGACTGGGAGAGTCCAGGGGCTCTAAGGAGGCTGAGGAGAGCAGACCAAACCCAAAACAATGAGTAGGGAAGAAAGAGTCCCTCACGTGCTGTGGAACAATCCTCTTCTACATTATTAATATGTATTACTCTTATTACTCTCACTGGTTATTAAAAATCTGACAGGCCAGTAGCTAGGCAGGAAGTTAAACAGGAAACCCCAAACTGAGAATGATGGGAGAAGGAGGGCGGAGTCAGAGGAGTCACCAGTCAGTTATCCAGGAGGTAAGGTAATGCTAGAGGACAGGTAAAGCCATGATTCATGTGTTAATAAATTGATTAGTAGAAATGGGTTAATTTAAATATGAGAGTTAGTGGTAATAAGCCTGAGCTATTGGTCGAGCATGTATATTCATATTCAAGCCTCTTATTGGGACCAGGTGGTCAGGACAGGAAATATCCATCTACACTCAAGGATGGCTTGTTGCCCACTGATTAGTTTCAAGGAAGGTGACTTACGGAAAAAAGACAGAAAAATATATGAGAAGAATGATATATAGGAAAACCAGGAGAAAAGTAAACGGTTTGGGTTAGCAGTTGTCACAGACCAAGGACTAGATGTTGTAGCTGTAGGATGGAGTTAGTTATGAACTATGTATCTAGATGAGCCTGGTTTGTCATCAATATCAGACCAGGTCCAGGAAGCAATGATAACACAATGTAGAGATTACAACACAAAATAGAGACACAAGTTGGGCAGGTAAAATATAAGCAAAATGGATGCATTGCTAGACATCCAAGCAATGCATATAATAGACTTAAAACCATTGGCTGTGCTGAGATAACAGTGTTTAGTAGTACCTGTAGGATATGAGAAAATGAAATGTACAATCAACCAATCAATCTCTCCTCTCTCGTCTCTCTCTCTTTTTCTCATCTCCTCTCACCCTCTCTCCCTCTCTTTCTCTTTCTCCTCTCTCATCACCTCTTGCCCTTTCTCTGTCTCTCTCTTCAAGGACAGGGTTTTCTCTGGGTATAGATTTGGCTGTCCTGGAACTCACTTTGTAGACCAGGTTGACCTTGAACTCATAGAGATCTGCCTACCTCTGTCTCCCAAGTGCTGGGATTAAAGGCAGTGGCACCATGCTGAGCTCAAAATGTACAATTTTTTATGGGTTAGTATATATGAACATTCGATGACTCCCAGATGACTGCCCTGGTTCTCTGTGGAGCAGTCAACACTTCTTTTAAGGCTTGTTTGTGACTAACTCTAAAAAGTTATTTTTATTATTGTTTTATTGAATTATATATTCTCTCCGCCTCCCCTCTCTTCTGAGGGCTCTTTGGGCCTGGCAATACTGTATCCTACTTTGCCCCAAGTTGCAGAGGTTCACCCTATCCTCGATAAAGTTTTTGAAAACCTTTCTTGTTCATCTGAAATTTCAGAAGTAATTTATTTCTAAAAATGTCTCAGGGTTTTTTATACACTCTCTTGTCTTTGGTGTCCTTGTGAGGGAATCATGTATGACAAATTCTAGAAAAGTTCCCTAGAGAAATAGCCTAAAATCACTATGTTGACTAAGTGCTTCGGAATCCTGTGCGAGCAGCACCCTAGTGCAGTCCATGGGTTGAAAATTACAGTATGGGCCACACGTATGAGCTGAGTTGTTTTGCTCAACCCCAGAACTCCTTTCTGGCATTGTTCCACTCTTTGGTGACAGGGATGAATCAATTCTGCTTTTTTATTAGGAGATATCTGTCACCTACAAGACATTCAAGGAAGATTTTATCCAAATAACTTATTTAATAGTTTCAAACAACAAAACAACAATACATAACCCAAAGCCCAATACATAAATGTCTAGTAAACGAAACTGCAACACATTTTGTGTAGGTGGACTTTCTTTTTCCAGGCTGCTGGTCAGCTCTGTGCCAACAAACTGCTTTCAAATAACCACACAGAGATTTGATATTCATCATAAATGCTTCTGGTGATAACTTAGACTTGTTACTAATTAACCAAATCAACGCATATTTTTATCTAAATTCTACCATGCGACTCATTGTTTGTTGCCTCATTTGGTACATGTCCTGTTTTCTTTCTGCATCTGGCTGGTGACTCCTCTGACTCTACTTTTCTTGCCAGCACTCTCTCTGCCCCCAAAATCCTTTCTAGTTATAGTCAATAAACTTTTATTAGCAAGTGAGAGTAACATATGTTTACAGTGTACAGAAAGATTATTCCACAGCATCCCCCACTTTTGTCTAATTTAAAAAAGAAAGCTTTAGCTCTAAGAACTAAACTTAGCCTTCTAGAACTATAGACAATAAGAACAATTGTCAAATAAGAATTACATTTACAATTTTAAATGAGCTTCATAATCACAATACCCCAAGCAAGAGTAGAACATGCATATATTATAGAAAATAACTTTAAATTTGTACCAATAATCAAAATCCATTCCAATGTATATTATTTTGAGAATAATAGTTCCTTTTAGGATTAAAATAGATTTAATAATCTACCTATTTCTCCCTATCATTCCTATATCCTATTGCCCCCTTTCCCCTTTAGAAACAGATCTTTGTATTTAACTCCTTTGGCTTGCTTTTTTCCCTGACTATGGACCAATAATAATTGTAACCAGCCCCCATTAAATGATAATAAACATCCATAATACACCTTTTGGGAATGTGGGCATTGTTTATTCTAGACTGATTTATTTGTCTAGGGGCTCTGGCATCTTTGGGGGAACCTGAGAAAATTTATGATAATGCCTTAAGTCTTGGCTTGAGATTCTGTAAGGCTGGATCTTCTTAACCATCAGCCTTGAAGCTGTTCTGGATGCAGAACTCTGAAGAATGCAATAGATTGCATTTTAAGATGCTTGATCACTGGGCTTTTCATCTTTATCGTATTTGTTCTCCTGCTCTGAAAATACATAAACTTTTATTGGTATCATATATATGACACTAATACAAGTATAAACTGTGCATTTACACAAGTCAGCCCAAAACAAAATTACTTTTTATTTTATGTTTGAGCAGGTAAAATATACATCATGTGTCTTGTAGTTTTATAGGCTTATTTCTTTAGTATGAAGTCAGGATTTTTTGGAGGGGGGTATTCCTCGATCAAACCTGATCATCTTAACCTTAAACGAATTCACAGCTTTTCACTTTCTGTGGGAACAAAAGCAGAAGCTCTTCCCCAAAGCAATGTATCCTTTGAATTTCATTTTTGAAGTCAAGATATTTTTAAATTGTATGGTTTGATTTAATCTAGCAGCTTCCATAATCCAATGTGTCTTAGCAACTATCATTTGTTCCTCAGCAATCAAAAAATTTAAAGACAGCACAATAACATACATCATTCAGACCCCCCGTGTATTTTCCATCCTTATGTGGCTTATAATTTTTATTCCTTTATTCCTTTTTAAGTACTTTATTATTTTTAAACTATGTCTTAATCTATGACTCTATGTATCCTTTTTTCTTTCAAGCCTATGCATATGTTTAACATACTCTAATCTGTTTAGAGGGTTCTTTTGTTTGAGTCTGTCTTTATTGAGCATCTGTATTATTTTTGACCACATGAGGACTAATCTTGAGTTGTATGTCGAGTGCCTGGCACTGCTCAGCTTAGCACATGGGGTAGCACATGGCGACTGGCAGTTGGTTCCATCCCACAGGCAGCTGCCGGAAGACAAGTCTCTGGACTGCAGCTTACATGAGACTGTGAGACTAGGAAGCATGCTTGACTCTAATTTTGTGTGTTTGGAACTTTTTTTAAAAGCTTTCTCAGGTTTTCTGTGGAAGTAGGTGGAACAATGTTTGGGGTGCCATTTGTCAACATAAGTTTCTGTGTCTTGCCAATCAGCTCTGTCTCACTAGCCCACTCCCAAATAACCATGCAGAGAATTAATATTAATATAAAATGCTTGATCAAAAGCTTAGGGATTTTAGCCAGCTCTTCTAACTTAAATTAACCACTTCTATTCATCTATGTGCTTCGCTGAGCCTCATTTACCTCATCTATGAATTTCTTATGTTCTTCTTCAGCATCTCATGGCATCTCCTCAAAACTCTGCCTTTCTTTCCTTTGTCCTTCAGGTCGTGGCTCTCCCACCAACTCTCCTCCTGCCAAGTTGTAGGCCAGTCAGTTCTTTATTATTTATTCTGTCGGAGCCCACAGAAGTGGATCTGTTCCTCCTTGATGAAAGGCCATAGAGCACAGGCCTATTCTTGTTCCTCAAGGTTGTGACAGGAAGGTTTGACCCACAGAGTGGCTGCCTACAGGATGCTAGGCCTAAGGTGTGGTCGCTTGCCTGTCCTGCTTAAACAACAGAATAATTAACTCGGGGTATAGTTACTTGATGTTTCAGGTATTGAAGCACGGTAATTACTGTTTGTTTTTTTGTATCATGGTAAAGCAGTCTTTTGCCTTATTCCCCCCTTTTTAGATCAGAGTATATAAGTATATGGAAAATAAACAAGGACAAATTCAGTATTTACCGGATTGCCCTCCTGACCCTATTTTGTGTCTCTCATTTTTTTTCTTTTGTATCTCTTTTTTCTGCCTAACATTTCTAATATGCATGCCCCTATCCTAGAAGGTATGAACCCCGTCAAAGGTAGACCCACAGATGTAACCCCAATGTGGGACTCTGACAATTAACCAATGAGAGCAATACATATTTGCAGTGTACAAAGATTGTTCCATAGCAATTTGGGTAGGTATAACTTTGCTAATGATCAATACCCAGAATTCTAGAACTAACTGTTACACTCAGAGGTAGCTATGTCCAGGAAATGCAGGGATTTTGAAGGCTTTTATGTCATCTAGGGTAATGACTAATAAATGTGAACCACCAAGCACAAACTGTTGTGGCTGGGACTTAGCAAGTGTAAGAATGTTGAGCTTCTGAATTTGCTTCATCTAAAGAGAAACAGTGAAGGCCATTGTATAGTGTGGTGCGTGCTGTAAAAGTGGTGTGTTGATTGTACCAAGGGAACAAAGGAAGATGGTACATTTTTCTAAGGACAGAGTTCAGAGAAATATTAAGTTTCATTCAGTCTGCAAGATATAAAAACAGTATCTATCCATCTGTCTGTCTATCTATCCATCTGTGTGCATATACATATAAGCAGGGTGATAGAAACCCTGCATACACTGAAAGCTGAAAACACAGACCTCTTGGTCCACTTGGAAGCAGTTGATTGGCAAGCCTTCCGAATCTTATTCACCTACATTACACTGAAAGTGTCTGTTCTGCCAACTGAGACCTGCCAAAGAGAAAGCCTTAGACTGTTCAACCTTGGGAATTTCCCAAGGCAGCATGCCTCAAGCCACCACAGTTTGGGTGTTTTAAAGTCAGCCCACCCATCAGCTCAGTAGTTTTCCACCAGCTCTTTCTGTTCCTACTCTCAATCGTGAACACAAAGGCAGCCGAAAAAAAGGCAATAACAATCAAAATAGGTAACAAAGAATATACAAGGAGTGGAGGGACTTAAGAACTATCACTTAAGTGGTACATACCTATAATGTCAACATTATGAAGATGAGGGCAGAAGGGTCCCAAGTTCGAGACTAGCAGAGTTACAGAGTGAGATATACATTAGTTTTTTTAAAAACGAGTCTAAAACTGCATTAATGATTTGCAGAACCAAAACCACGCATTATGGTTCAGTAAACATAGGAAGAATCAAGAAATTATTGGGCTGGGAATGTAATTTAGCTGATAGAGTGCTTGCCTAGCATGCACTTAGCCCTCAGTTCAATGCTCAATACCACATGAACAGGGTGTGGTACTTCACTCTGCAATCTATCACTAGGAATGTAAAGGCAAAAACAACCAAGGGTTAAAGACAGTCTACGGCTACTTATTGAGTTTGAGGCCAGCATTTGGCTACATGATACCCTGTCAAGGAAGCAAGGAAGGAAGGAAAGAAGGGAGGAAGGAAGGAAGGAAAATGGAAGGAATAAAAAGAAAGAGACTATATAAACAAGTACAAGGAGAATTTTTAGAGAAAAACAAATTTAACATATTTTAGATACTTGGTATACTAGTTTGCTGTTTTGCTGTTGGGTTAAAATACTAACCAGAAGCAATTTCATGAAAGGCAAAGATGTTTTTCCCTCTTAATTATGATCTGTCATTGAGGGAAGTTAAGCCAGCAACTTAAGCAAGAGCTTACAACAGAGACAAGGGAGGGTCACTGCTTATTGGGTTGCTCTTGCAGCTCTCTCAGCTTGCTTTCCCATGCAGCCAGACCCTCATGCTCAGAGGTGGCACTGCTCACAGTTGGGATGGGCTTTCTCACATCAATCACTAATCCAGAAAATGCCCCCCACTGGCATGCACAGAGCAATCTAATGGAGCTCTTCAACTGAGGTCGCTCTTCTTGGTGACTCAAGTTTGTGTCCAGTTGAGAAAAACTAACCAAGCCCCATATGGTAACAGATATTTAAATTTTAGAATGGAGAATTTAGCCTCTATTAAATAACAACAGTGAAATGAGACAGAAGTCAAAAGGGAAAAATCGCCACACAAATTAGTTGAAGAAATTTTGCCAGACCCAAGGAAATGTGTTTTATGACTTAAAAGGCCACTTCATAACCAATTAATGAATATAATAAAAATGTCTGCCAAAACTCTCAGTAGTAATGATTGGATTTTTCTAAGCTTCAGGGAAGAGAAAAGTAGGAACCTATAATCTCTCTAGAATCAAAAAGAATTTAAGATTTCCCAACAGCCATGATAAAAGAGAGAAGACCATAGAATAACTCCTTCTAAGAAATTACAACCTTCAACTATAATTCCACATACAGCCCACACTCTTGTTCAAGAGAAAAATACAAGAACATTTTTAAGACATACATTTTTTTTTGACTCGATAGTTCACTATAGAACAAGGAGACACCACTTACAGGAAGGTGGTGATCCTGACCTTAGATCAAAGCAGAACAGCCCAGATATTAAACAGAAGGGAAACAAAAGAAAATACAGCACAACAGATGTGCAGGGACAAGGAGGAAACCAGTTCAGACCAGTAGAGAGTGACCCAAGAGGTCTGGCGGTGAAGCGAGCTGACCAGAGAGTCTGTACTTTGTGTTTTGAGAGATTCTGCTTACCCAGGTTCCTAGGAAACTCTCCTCTCTCACCCTTGATGGTCGGACTGCTTAAGTAGGGAAGGACAGTCATCGCGTTTCATTGCACAGGACATAGCCCCTGATTCTAGAGGCAAATAGGTAAGGTTAGAAACTGGAAACCAATGCTAACTCACTCCAGCAGCGTGTACCTGCGCTAACTATCCAATAGGCAGTGTGGGACACCCAGATTACTGTGTACTCCTGTGTTTCCCAAGACTTATTCTCGCCGGGCAGTGGTTGCGCACTGCCCTTTAATCCCAGCACTCGGGAGGCAGAGGCAGGCGGATCTCTGAGTTCAAGGCCAGCCTGGTCTACAAGAGCTAGTTCCAGGACAGGCTCTAGAAACTACAGGGAAACCTGTCTCAAAAACAACACAACAACAAAAAAAAGACTTATTTCTCTGTGTTCTGTTCTGGCTTTTCCCAGAAGGGAAATTACCATTACAAACCCTGGAAACGATAGTCAGGCTCTCGCTGAGACCCCTTGCCCAGCTTATATTCTCCAGGGAGGTTTTGTTAGCAATAGTCACATAGTCCTTACTTTATACCTCACTTGTTCCCTTGCTACCCACCTTTGGTTAAAGAAGATGTGTTTTTTTTACTGATGAAAACCTAAAGAAAGTGAAGAGCGTGACCAACTCTAAGTGTTGCCTCCTGGGAGGAGTGAGGAGATGCTACTAAAAAGTGGGACACAGAGGTGTTAGCAAGGTTCCCGTCTTCATCCAGTGAGGGCACACCAGATATTTGTCCCGAAATATTTGGTTTATTATCACTGCTGCTATTATTACTTGGGGTTTTATTTGAAAAAGACAGGGTCTTGTGTTACCCAGGCTAGCACCAAACTCCTTGTGCGGCTGAGGATGACTTTGAACTTTTGATCCTTCTATTATATTCCTCTTGACACTGCCTTACAGAAGTGTACCACCATGCACAGGTTCCACAGGGCTGAGGAACTGAACCCAGGACTTTGTGTATGCTAAACAAGCACTCTACCAACTGAACCAAATCCCTCACCTTCCAAGAGGGAGTGTAACTATGCCTTAGATCTGGCTATTACTTTTAAGCTGTGTATAAGTTTCACATTTCTTCCTTATGGATGACTGATTTCACTGGTGAAAATGTAATAATCTTAAAAGATAATGTCCACACCTAAAGCTAAGACATAAAATAACAAATTTGAGTCCTTTAAAAGCCTCCCTGGCTGAAGTGATACCCTGCCTTAGCTGTACGAGACAGATCTCACCACCTTATGTTTGAGTATTTGTTAAGATACTGTCTGATTGGGGTTAGCCCAGTGGGCCTTGAGCTTGCCATCCTCCTGTTCCTACCTCCTGAGGGCCAGAATTCTAGACCATGTAAGAGGGAAGGAAAGCAGTAAGCAAATGAGGATCCGTACATTTACTTTCTTTTTTGGTTATTTACTTTTTATTTTTTGAACATATTATTTATATTGTGTGCAGATGTGAGCATGCCATGGTGTCACACACATTTACTTTCAATGCCTGACTGTGATGCTTTAGGTTCCTACCTGTCTTCCCTGTAACAAAGGATTATAACTTGATAAACACTTTCTTCCCTGAGTTACTTTTGGTCAGGGTATTTTTCACAGTGACTGAAATTAAGCCAGGATGGAGAGGGGAGAAGGAAGAGGGGAAGACGGGAGGGGAGAGAGAAAAATATATAATTCAACTTAAAAAAAAAGAAATTAAGCTAGATCAGGACTTCATCACATAGACAAGATTTAACAGATTTTGTAGCTCATCTCAGCTTTCAGTTTTCAGGAGGTCGAAGTGATACTTCATGGTAGAGACCATATTGTTAGATTCATAGTTAGACCACATAGGTGACCCATGCCCCTAGAGAAGCCAAATTACCTTCCTCCAGACTTCATCTTCCAAGGTCATGATGGCCTAGAAGTCAAGGTGAAGGCCAGGTCTCTTTTTCTTTAGAACTGAATTCTTTACCAGGTCACTTGGTACTGCGGTGCCACCTCCCTTGCCTCGACGTACACTGTTTGTCACAAACCCAGACACTGAACTGGTTGCATGATGTTCCTCTACAAGATATGCAGGAATGGCTCTCCAGTAACGTCTTTTGCAACTCCACAACTGTCGTTTGTTTTTGCACACGTACATTCGCGTGGGTGAGTATATGTACATGTGTTATGTATGTGTGTGTGCACATAAACCTGTATGCAAGCAGTTTGCTCAGGTAGTTCAGTAAGCCTTGACCCAGGTGAGCCTGAAGACGTTTGAAGATCTTGTGTCATTTCAATCTATTAGTTCAGCACCAGCGCTTAACTTGATGTCAATAAAGTTAGTTCCCTTTACTTCTCACGCCAAACCCTAGAAATAATTTGCTTCCCGCTTATCCTACTGCTAGTGAAGAAAAACCCCCACATCCCTACGTTTCTGTGCTCTCCCTGTGGGTCACTCCCCAGTACTAGGTCCAAGTTATTGTAACACTTCATTTTGTAACAATTTGAGTGAGTTAAGGAATGTTGAGAAGACCTGGTAAAATGTTATTTCCAGTTGTGTCTGGTAAACAGAATTTAGCCTTTGTGTTAATAGGCTCAGAAAAGAGGCTTGTGTTTTTTCAAACAAAATAGAAGAAAGGAAAATGTCATTTTCTTTGATTGAGTTGGAGCGTCCACCTTCCTGAGAGTCAGAAAGGATGTAAGTAGAGGGGGGAAAAAGGCCAAAAATCTGGGAAGTTTCTGAACTTGAAAGTGGAGGAAGGAAGCTATTAGCTAAAGAATTTGCAAGCCTTCCAGTAAAGCCAGAAAGGCCATAACACAAACTCTTTCTACCAAGTTCAGAGAGGGCTCCAGGCATCTTGATAACCGGACACTGGACTTTTGCCTAGAGTGACTAATACTGGACTTATAATCAACAGAACTATAAAGTAATAACTTTGTGTTGGTTTAGATACATCCAAGGCAATTTGCAGCCTCAGCAGCAGAAAACTGGTTGTTTTTGTTGAGCTTAGGCTATACCGTGTGCTCAATTTCTTCGCCTTCTATAAAGCAATGGCTTTTCAGGCTATGCCTTGCCCTGAGGAACTTCATTTTACAGGCAACTTTGGACTCAATTTTGACATGGGAGGATGCATGTCAGCTTGAGAGGGTTAAGGAATGTCCAGGACGCAGAAACAGCACAAAACCACAATCAATTCAGAGCCACCCACTCATCACAGACTGATAAATGACTTATTGGAAGTAGAAAGGATGCCACCCTATACATTTCTCATAATGAGCTGGGATTATAGGAACATATGGGCATAATAAATTCATATCAGAGAAAAACAGGCCTAGTACTTATCTGGACATGCTGGATCAAGGAAAGGGTGTAACTCCCCATGTGGCTCCATAAATTGATGAATAACTATCAAGGTGATCGATGGTCCCACACCCATCGGCCATCTGATACGAGGTAGGTCTGTGTCAGGAAAAGAGAACTCTCAACTATTCTGAGGTTTCAGCTCAGCTCGGCCCTCTTTGACAGATTAGAAGTCTGTCTGCTGCTTATCTGCTCACTCATTTGGACCTGGACCTGAAGGTTCTGCTCTGGACCCAGTTCTGCCCTATTGCTTCTACAGAAGCAGCTTCTTCCAGCTTTTGAGTTCATTATCTTAGCAATACGGACAACGCACGAATTCCTCTTGAACTCTGCTGCAGTCTCTTTAACTGGAATTCATTGTACAACTCACATTAATTAATGGATATCTATCCATATTTACTGTGTGATATGAGAGCTAATATTACCTAATTGAGATTAGCGTAAAAGGAAAATGCATTGGCCTTGGCCAGATTATCAAGGTAATCAGGATCATTTGGCAAACCTGCCACCATTAAAACCACTGAACTTTGCGAAGCATAATGCTATTTAACACATTCTGGCATTGTTTAGTGTGCTGTGTGTTTACATACATGTCCAGCACACACAGAGTGGTACAGGACACTTGGGCAGGAGTCAGTTCTCTCTGCCACCATGGGTTCTGAGGGGGGACTTCAGGAGTCAGGGTGGGAGCTTAGTTGCCTTAATGGTTGCGTTTAGATTTTTCTCTTCCTTTTGTTCCCCCTCCTTTACCCTGCTCTTTCTCCCATAGGCCTCTCCATCCCTTCTTCATCTCCTTTCTCCTCCTTCCTTTATCTATAAAATAAAAGAAAGTATTTGCTTAGCTATTCATCTTATTTTTACATAAGCTTTGTCTCCATTCTCTTCCTCTCTCCCTCTCCATCCCCCACCCTTGTGTATATTCAACACATACTATGCACTGTGGCAGGTGCTCTGGCCATAACCTTATTTGAAACTGTCTTAGAATCCATTTGCACGTTAAACCTTCTATTGCCTTTGGGATAAAAATTATTTGAATGTTTCCATTTAATTACAAATTTCACACTTCATATTTCCTTGCTTTTACATGCTAAGCCATTTTGCCTGCCTACACCATTGTCTATGAGGGACCTGAACATCTGTGGGTTTAGATATTTTCATAGTTGGGGTGGGGGCAGTGACTGCATTTGTCACGTGAGAAACTCTGCAAGGACAGATTATGCATCCCTTTTGATAAAAACCTTTTGAATGCTCACTCTTTGTGTGGTCCTGACAGATTCGTTCTGTATATCTTAGCTGCTTTTTCCTGCTGGGATTACAATTCCTTCACAAACCCCTGTGCTCCCCCTCACCTCGCACATGGTTGTTGGACAGAAGCAGCTCCTGTGCATTGTCCTCTGACTTATACTCATGTGCAGTGGCATGTGCGTGCACACATACACATGTATAAATAAACGTAACAAAAATGTTAATATCTGAACAAAAGAAACTTTAGGGATAAATGGATTGTTTCGGCTCACAGTAACTGGCCGTCCTGGCAGGGAAGATACAACTATAGATACAGGAAGCCCCCAGGTGTAGATGCAGGAAGCCCCCAGCTGTAAGAGCAGGAAGCCCCCAGCTGCAGGAGCAGGAAGCCCCCAGCTGTAAGAGCAGGAAGCCCCCAGATATAAGAGCAGGAAGCCCCCAGATATAAGAGCAGGAAAGCCACCAGCTGCAGAAGCAGGAAGCCCCCAGCTGTTAAGAGCAGGAAGCCACCAGCTGCAGGAGCAGGAAGCCCCCAGCTGCAGAAGCAGGAAGCCCCCAGCTGTAAGAGCAGGAAGCCCCCAGCTGTAAGAGCAGGAAGCCCCCAGATATAAGAGCAGGAAGCCCCCAGCTGTAAGAGCAGGAAGCCACCAGCTGCAGGAGCAGGAAGCCCCCCAGCTGTAAGAGCAGGAAGCTGCCAGTCACATTGTATCTACACTTGGAGTGAGCAGGGAGTGAGACAGGCTGTGCTATAAAGTTGTCAAGGACCATCACTAGGGATCCACTTTCTCCAGAGAGGGGTAGGGCAGCGTTCACACACAAAGGTATATGGGGAGCATTCCAGACCCAACCTCAACACACCGTTCTGTTTTTACCGGTTCCCCCCACATTTCTGACACAGCTAAGGCAGTGAGTTGCGAGCTTGTTCTTAGATTTTCCACAGCTACTTAGTATGTATACGTTCTAAACAAAGGCACTTTTCTGTATTGCCGGCAGCTATGAAAATCAGGGGCTCTCATTGGTCTGCATCTCCAATGTAATCGTAAGTTTCTCTTTTAGGTTCATCAACTTTCCTTTAGTATAAGAAATTCTGCTGAGAGTCATGGGTTGGGGTTTAGCTGTCATTGAATAGGTCTCTCATTCTCAAAGCCTTTCTCAGCCACCCCTAACTCTCTTCACTCTGAGGCTTTGAATATTACAGACCAGTTAGTTTGTAGAATACCCATCGATCTTAGCTTGATATTTCTCCATGAAGTATGCATTGCTTCAGAGAATGTCCTTAAGTATTCATTCTATTCATATTTCCTCATGAAGTAGATTAACCACTGATGCAACATTGGCAGAAAAGAAAAAAATGCACAATGTTCTCATGACATCCTATCAGGAAGCTGCTGCATGATTCACATTTTCTCATTGATGATAATGTTTGATCAGCTGGTTAATGTGGTGTCCACTAGGTTTCTTTACTGTGATCTCTCTCTCTCTCTCTCTCTCTCTCTCTCTCTCTCTCTCTCTCTCTCTCTCTCTCTCTGTGTGTGTGTGTGTGTGTGTGTGTGTGTGTGTCTTCTCCTTTCCTTCTTTCTTCTTTTTTTTGTCTTTTCTAAAAGGGTTGGTGATTGATCCCAGGACCTTGAGCGTACCTGGCAAAAGCTCAACCACTGAGTTGTATCCTTACTTAGCCTTGAAGTTTCTCTTCGTCCTTCTGTATGAAGACGTACTGTTTCCA
Organism: Arvicola amphibius; assembly: GCF_903992535.2. NCBI lineage: Eukaryota > Metazoa > Chordata > Mammalia > Rodentia > Cricetidae > Arvicola > Arvicola amphibius. The sequence continues at coordinate 32,729,367 of NC_052054.1, forward strand.
TATTCTGCTTCCAGTATTGGCCAGGACAACATGTCTGGGTGCCTGAAACTCTGTTGTGTGGCCTACTAACTGTAGTCTATGTAAGAAAGACACTTAGAAGAAATTTAAGGAGGCTGAATCAGAACAATTGTGCACAATTATCAGTGGTGGCCGGACGGAGACATCTCCATGCTGTCACCCTCCTTAACCTTTTAGGGACCTTGACTAAGCTAAAACTGGATCTTGGATTTAACTTAGAAAATGTTTTCAGAAGAAACAGGTATGGAGAGGTGAAGTTTATTTTAAAAGAGGATGGGCAAGATGGCTCAGCGGGTAAAGGCAAACATTGGTGACCCGAGTTCAATCCCTGGAACCCACAAGCTGTCCTCTGACGTCCCCACCCATGCCAGAGCACTTCCACATGAATACATGAGTAAATGTATAATTTCATCTTTATTTTTTTATTTTTGAGAATTTCATATATGTACACACTGAAATATATTCCCATTTGCCCTTCCAGTTTTCCCCATATTGTCTCAGCATGCCCCCTTCCCTACTTCATGTCTTATTCTTCTTATAACCCACTAGATCTAGTTAGGACTGTTCACATGTGCATGGATGTAGTGCCTTCCACTAGAGGATGGAAAGCCTACCAGTGGCCATATCTTCAAAATCGAAGGATTCTCCCTTCCCTCAAAACTATCTACTGCGTATAGCTATTCAGCAAGGGGGGGGGCACCTGAAGATCATTTAGCCTGCTTATGCCAGGGAATTGGTTGGCTTGATGTTGATCTGGTGAAGGTATCCATATGGTGGTGTCTGTATCACTTCTGGAAGGTACATTTCACAGCTTTCTTCCCTGTCTGCTGGCTTTTCTCCTCTGCAGCTCTGGTGACAGATGTTCTGATAGGACCAAGCTCTCAGCTTCTTATTCTCAGCACCTCAACCAGTTATGCACCTCTCCACTGACTGATGCCCACCGCAAAGAGACTCTTCTTTGATTAAGGCTGACAGCAGCACAGGGCTGTAGATATACATAAAGAGGAGGCAATTTGACAAAGTTAGTTCAAGACCAGCCTAGGAGACATGAGACCTATTATTAGAATTAGAAGTGAGAGAGGAGGAAGAAGAAGAGATGGAGAAGCAATGACATTAGCAGTCCTACAAAGAGAAGGCAATGAAAAAAACTCAAGATGATGTCCCATCAAGGAGAGAGGGCCACATAAGAAACCAGCCCTATTATTGGTGCAGGTGTGGGTGAGTCAGCCCCTAAAGCAACGAGCCAGGGAGAGCTGGCCCCTCACCTATTTTCTTGTGGTGGCAGTAGCATGATTAATAAAACCCAGAGACAGATATTGGGGTTCAACCTGAAGCAGAAAAGCAAAGCAGCCAGCCACTGGCTCTTACTTCTACCTCAAAGCAAAAATGGCAATCCTCCTCCACAAATCCTCAGAATGAGACTGGTGTAAGACCTGTCTCCCCCTGTGTTATATTCCTCTCTAGTACTGGGTTTTAAAGGCATGCACCACCACTGCCCAGCCTCTGCGGGTAACTAGTGTGGCTGCTGTGTTTAAAGGCGTGCACCACCACTGCCCAGCCTCTGCGGGTAACTAGTGTGGCTGCTGTGTTTAAAGGCGTGTGTAACCACTGCCCAGCCTGTATGGCTGAGTGGTGTGGACTTGCTTTTCACTAACCTTCAGGCAACTTTATTTATTAAAATACAAATGAGATATCACTACAGTGGCATAGGATGGGGAGAACCCCCCACTCCACCTCCCCCTGCCGTCCATCAATGCCTGAGTCAGGTGTAAGAACTGGTCCTGAGGTCACAAGACGGGAGAGCTGCCCCTGCTCCCCTCCAGCTGCAACACTTGGGAGAGCAGGCCCTGTTCCTCACCTGGGTAACACAATAGAGCCAACCTTGTTGGCAGAGGCGTGGGTAAGCCAGCTCCAACGTTGTAAGCGTGGGAGAACTGTCCCGACAACTCGCCCGTCATGCGGCGGTGTGTGAGTGGGAGAGATGCCTCACATTACCCCTTGCCCCTTACCGTTTGCAACAGATGAGAGAGCTGACGACTCCCCCTCCCTGCCCCCGCTTATCAGCTGCAGCATTCAGGTAAGTGAACCTTGTCCCTGGCCTAGGCAGCACAGCATAGCTGCCCAGTGGTCTGAGGTAATGGTGACCCAACCCTGATGCTGTGAGCAAGAGATAGCTCCCCGATACTCATCTGAGACATGGCGGCAGAGGAGAAATGCCCTCCTCTCCACCCCTTGCTCATCAATGCCTGAGACAGATGGAGGAGTTGGCCCTGGAATCCTAAGAGTGGGAGGGCTGTCCCTGCCTCTCACCAGCTGCAACACACTGGAGAGTTGTCCCTGTACTTCGCCTGGGCAACACAGTAGAGGTGGCCCTGATGCTGTGAAGGTGGGAGAATCAATCCTGAGGGCTTGAAAGCAGGAAAGCTGGCCTCACCCCGCATTCATTGCTATAAGAAGAGAATTATCCAGGGCAATGCTGGATAGCTCACCCTGGTGGTGAGGATAGGGAAGAACTTGTGGGCATACCAGTCCTGAACCTGCCCAGACCCAACCAGGGTTATGACTTGACTGGCCTCAAAATCCACCGCATCTATGATCTACCAGAAAATCTGAAGGAACCTAACCTGCAGACACAGAGCTGCAGGATCTTCACGACACAGGGCAACAACAGGACATCCAAGAGGAGTTCCAGTGAGGGCCCAGCATTGAAAGTGTAGTAGAAACCAGAGGTCACGGACCAGACCAATGAGTCTTTGCAATGAATACTTGCGAGGTAAACGGACAAAGGGGTTTACTAAGGGTCTGGTTGTGTCACACTACAGCTTCCATGATGAGATTTTATTTTTTCTCCTTTTTGTTTTCCTCTAAAATTTTGTTTTATTGGGGGCTGGGGGGTTGCAGGAGTGGTGGGCGGATGCAGGGGCAGAGGACAGATGCAAAGGAATGGGGAAGTGAATGGGATCAAGACGCATGATGTAAAAGACACATAGAATGAATAAAAGAAAGCTTTAAAAAAAAAGAAAGAAAAAAAAAAACAGTCCTGACTGCACCTTCGTCTTAGACTTTTAGCCTCCAGAATTGCCACTACATAAATATGTATTGTTTAAACTCCCCAGTCTTTCCTATCACATCCCTAGCGAGCAACATACTGAATATAAGTCTTTAGGTTATTCTCCAACAGGAAAACTGAATAGTTCATCTCAGTGTTTAGGAGCTGTGGCACAGTAAGCAATGATATACAGTGGCTGTATGTGTCTGTTACATTTGCTGGGAAACTAAACTTCTGCCTGGCTATACTGGGGATTCACCAGCGTCTTGCCTAGGAGCTCTCAGAGAGTAGTATGTGCTTAGCAGTCTGTATTATTCCATAGGACCCTCTGCCACACACAAAAAAAGATTAAAGGAACTTTAGCAGTCTATGACTCCAACTGGTGATTTTTCTCAAGAATTAAAGTTGATCATCTAAAAGACATATGAGATAGAAAGGAAAGCATTTGACAAATTTCCACATCTATTAACAATAAATTCACAGTAATAAAGTCAGGCATGATGATGCATGTCTCTAATCTCAGGATTCAGAAGACTGAGGCAGGAGAATTACTTGGGTTACCATCACTTGAAGCAGAGGAGCTTCAGCTGCCAGCATGACATACACATGTCAGCTGAGGGTGTGTTTTGGTTGGTAGACTACTTGTCCAGCAAGCAGAAAGCCTCAGGCTCAATACTTTGCACCACATGAACCAGGTATGGCAGCACAAACTTTAATCTCAGCATTCAAGGGGGGGGGGCAATGTGGTAAGGTTCTTCTCATAACTAAGGGATAGCAATATGGCAAAATTAATATCTATGAGGGTGTTCGTGACTCTGCCGTGGCCCTGTAACATATATCACCCAATCTGAATAAATGTTACCATGTAAGGGAGACAAAGGGGGGACTTAATGTGAAGGGGAACTAAGGTAGCTTATATAAGGCTACACCCCTCTATGCTAGGGGTTCAGTCTTTGAGTGTAAATTCTCTAAGCTAATGCTGGCACAAATAAACAGAAAACCTCAGTGGTATCCCATCTTTCTGCATGAAAATCCCACAATAATAGAAAGATTAAATATACAAGGTCATTATCTGCTACATAGTGAGTCCATGGTCATCTTGGACTAAAAAAATACCCTCTATCATAACTATAAAATAAAATAAAGACTCCACAGAAACTCAAGACAGTCTTTACAAGATCTCCAGAAATACCTTCCATTCCCCAATGTTGTATTAAAAGTAAGCAATTTATTGAGAGGGCATGCCCCAGTGGTACATATTTTTATAAGGCATCCATGCTTGGAGTAGGAACTCCTACTTGGGCAGTGATAAGTCTGCCCAAGTCACACATGCTGCTATAAGTAGCTATAATAAACATTGGTTCACCAAGCTGGACTTGAATGGACTCCTTTCTTTATTCTGTCAATGCTCTCTTTCAGGGTTGTAGACATTTATTTTATAACTCCCCCAGGAAAAAATCATGTGATAACTTATTACTAGCCAAGGAAGAAAATTCAAAAAAATCAATGAGTTTAAATATCAAGCTAAAGCTATAAAGTTTCTGGAAGAAAACATTGACAAATAGCATCATGGTCTTAGAAAAAGATGAAAATTCTTGATACCAAGTAAAACAACAAGAAGAAAAACTTAAAGTATTCATTAAAATTAATCTACAATGAAGTAAATTTTTATAAAATAAGAAAACATTCCAGCATTCAGGTGGTTGAGGCAGGAAGATTGTGAGTTCAAGGCCGACCTAGGCTATAGAGTTGATCTCCATGTTAGCCTAGACTATACTAGACCCTGTCTTGAAAAGCACGAGGAGAGGAGGAGAGAGGAAGTGAGAGGAAAGGACGTGAGAAAAGAGGAGAGGGGAAAAGAGAAAAAAGGAGACAGAGAGAAACAGGGTGGGAAAGAGCAAGTCAGGACAGAGAAAAATGTTGGCTATATAAAATGAAAAACTTGAATACTATTAGAACCACAAATAAGCTGATGAAAAGCTCTCTGAATCATAGTAGACAGAAATGTAAACAGTCTAATCATAAATATCAAGGACATGAAAAACTAAAGGTTGTATAAATAAAGTGTGAGTGCTTTTTGGATGTGGGGCAGTGTGGCTAGGTAATTAGCTACATAGGATGTAAGAAAAGTTTCAGGGGATGCAAAATGCTCTGTTTTTAAATAATATATTTAACACCACCACTCTCTTGCAAATTAATAATGTGCTTATTCCTTTGCTTTTTCAACATTCATTGAAAGATTGGTGGCGTGCCCATGTGCTAGCAGCTGAGGCTATCAGTAGAGAAGATATGGTCAGTCCATGTGGGCAAGAATAAAGCGGTATTGCCGGGCAGTGGTGGCGGATGCTTTTAATCTCAGCACTAGGGAGGAAGAGGCAGGCGGATCTCTGTGAGTTCGAGGTCAGCCTGGTCTACAAGAGCTAGTTCCAGGACAGGCTTCAAAGCAACAGAGAAACCCTGTCTTGAAAAAAACAAATGAAAGAAGGAAGGAAGGAAGGAGGGAGGGAAGGAGGGAGGGAGGGAGGGAGGGAGAGAGTGAGAAAGAAAGAAAGAAAGAGAGAGAGAGAGAAAGATAGAGAGAAAGAAAGAAAGAAAGAGAAAGAAGAAAGAAGAAAGAAAAAAGAAAGAAAAGAAAGAAGAAAGAAAGAAAGAAAGAAAGAAGAAAGAAAAGAAAAGAAAGAAAGAAGAAAGAAAAAAAGAAAGAAAGAAAGAAAGAAAGAAGTGGTAGCAACTGCTTCTGAAGATCCTCGACAGACACCACTTGGTTTGGCTGCAAGCGAACTCCAAACGTAACGCAGCTCCAGCTCCAGCCAGGAGGTGGCGCCCTGCAGTCCAAGTCCACCTCAGCGCGCGGAACCATCGAGCAGAGCTACAGATATCCGGTTGTGGGAGGTTTGTAACGAGACGCACCGGGCCCTTCCGAGCTTCCGGGCGGGCTCTGTTTCGTTGCGGACCTCTGAAGGAAGCGACGGAGAGACCCGGGCTTCCTTCCTGTGGTTCCACCCCTCGGCTCCATTCTTCCAGGAGCTAGGGGCTTACCCGAGCCTCGCCGGGCACCCCGGGAGCCCGGGGCTCGATGGTACCGATGGAGACGCAGCTGCAGAGCATTTTCGAGGAGGTGGTGGTGAGTGCAGCTGTCCGTAACCCCAGGGCGAGCGTGGGAAGGGGCAGAGTCTGCGGGTCCCGGTTCTGGGCCTGGGCCTGGCTCTTTTCCCGCCCCCTTTGTTTTGACATTGGAATCTCTCCTGGGGTTGGCGGTCGCCGGGCGGCTGTCAGATTCAAAGAAAGCCTCGTTAGTTCCCGCGCGTTCCCCATAAAAGTGACTTGTCCTATGTTGCCCTAGAATATTTCTCCAGGGGACACCTTCCACCCCTTCTTTATTATTCAGATTCTTTATTACTTTTTGTTTTGTTGGTTTGCAGAAAACAGAAATTATAGAAGAGGCTTTCCCGGGGGTGAGTATGTGGCAGGCAGGGTTTGTAGGGGTTTTGGAGATTTTTTTTTGTAAGATTTTACTTAGGTTGGTTTGGGGGGAGTTACAAGGTCTGCCTTGCTGTCTGTGTACCCTTTTAAAACCAGTGGCAAGTAATGTGATTTTTGCTTTTCAGCATGTTTATGGATACCCCTGAGGATGAAAAAACAAAACTAATTAGCTGTTTGGCAGCCTTCCGACAGTTTTGGAATGGGCTTTCTCAGGTGAGACATTTCTTTTGTAACATCCGGTTCATGACTTTTGGGGGGGTTTTGTGTTGTTTTTGTTTTTGTTTGGTTTGTTGTTTTTGCTTTTTACATCTACATTGATCTTTTCCTTGAGGTGGTTTAGGAAAGGGAAAAGTAAAATTGCCGTCATTTTACATTCACATCTTTATGGAGAACCTGCATTGAAAGTTCAGTGTAATAAGATCACAGCGGGAGATGTCTTTTAAAAAATGTCTCCCATGTTAGATTATATAAGATCATTTCATCCTATCTTGATATCTTTGGTTTCCATGTGAAAACAGATAATGTTAAACATTTCTTGTAAAAGAAAAATGTCACTGTTCAAAAACTTACCTAGTATTTATGAGTGTATCCTCATAAAGACACTGTAATAGAGTCCCTGTTAGAATAATAGTGCATTATCTTCTCATGGTTCACTAAGGATAGGGAAATGAGCTACTGAGTTCTCTTTGCCACTCAAGTGTGGGTCCTAAAGACAACATGGTTTAATTATTTTTTTTCAAAAGGTAATACTTCGATGTAAATCAGAAATATGTAAAGCATAAGAGTGGCACCGAAAGCTAGTCTTCTTCTTTCCTAGTTTAGCCACCTGCCCTTCTGACTGAAGCCAGAATCCCAGTTGGTGTCCCTGAACTGTTTATCTTCGTGACAGCGTCTCTCTGTGTCATCCTGCTTTTGTCTCCTGAGTTCTGGGGTTGCGAAGTCATCCGCCATCACTTCTTCACACATACTAGACACTCAGCACCGAGCTGTACCCCCACCCTAGGCATCCCCTCATCTCTGAACTGCACCCCCAGTCTCAGAATTATATGTTATCTCTATAGAATCACCATGCACCATTTGTAGTGATCAGCTCTTAGCTTCTTATTTTTCTCCCCCTTCATAGTAAGTTCTGTAAGTAACATCAGGTAATTTTAAGAGTTTCTTTTCCTTTCTTAGGTCTTGTAGCAGTGGGATATATTGTAATATGGCTCTTCACCTTTATTAGCTAACCACATACTTTCAAGTTGTTTTTTTTTTTTTTTTTTTTTTTTTTTTTTTAAGATAGATTTTTTGCTGTGTAGCCCGGGCTAATCTTGAACTTTCAACAGTCCCCTTCCTCTGCCTCCTGGGATCATAGACATGGACCACCAGGCTTAGCTAGATGCTTCCCTTAACCTGTCTACTTTAAACAGTGTTACAGTGAATAATATTGTTGATCAGACTTAGGATTAGTTACTGGACATAATATTGCTAAATCAAAAGATAGGTTGGTTTTTTTCTTCTTAGTTATGGAGGGGAGGTGTATAACGCACATGACAGTCTCTGTATAATCCGGATTTGCCTAGAACTAGACATGTAGTCCAGATTGGCCTTGAACTTGTGGCCTTACTCTCTACCTCCTGAGTACTGGGATATAAGCATGCATAAGGACTCCCAGCAATAAAGTTTTATGGAAATTACCTAATTATTTCTTATAAAGGTTATTTTGTTTACAATCCCAATACCAACATGTGAGAGTATTTATTCCTTAGATGTATACAATAGAATGGTAATAATTTCTTATCCTTGTGTATCAAGCACTGAGAAATTTTATTTTGAAAAACTGTACATTTTCTTTTAATGTTTAGCATCTTTCATGCATTCTTTATTTTTAAATTATTGTTGGGCTTTTTAAAAATATTTTTTGTATGTGTATCACAGTATTTGTGTGGAGGACAGAGGACAGCTTACAAGAGTGAGTTATCTCTTGCCATCATGTGGGTTCTGGGAATCAAACTCAGGAGGCAGCAAATACCTTTGCCTGGTGAGCATCTCACCAGGTAATTTTTATTTATTTATTTCTGTTTGCTTGTTTTCGTTTTGTTTTTTGAGACAGGGTTTCCATGTGTAACAGTCCTAGCTCTCCTAGAACTATCTCTTGTAGATCAGGCTGGCCTCGAACTCACAGGGATTCACCTGCCTCTGCCTCCCGAGTGCTGGGATTAAAGGCGTGTACCACCACCACCCGGCTAGCAGGTAGTTTTTAAAATGATCCCTTAAGCATTTAGTGAGTTAATGTGTGAATCTTCAAGAAGTTTATGTATTAAGAGAGAAAGCTAAAAGAAAAGTGGACAATTCTAAATCACGAGGCTCAGTGGTAATATGGAAGAGCAAGGCATCAAGAGCCTTCTGGCATGTCCTGGAAGGCAGTGACTGTCAGTCAAATTACAAAAACCTAGATGTTCAATTCATCATTGGAATCACGGTGTTCATGGGAATTGGATTCATTTCCATTTTGATGAGGCTGAAGCCCCACCCATATTAGGTTTTTCCTACATAAAGGAATATTTATATCCCCCTGAAAGATGCTGCTTACAGTAGCTTAAGTGAGTTTTTTGTTTGTTTTTTTTTTTTTTTTTTTTGTTTTTTGTGACAGGGTTTTTCTGTGGCTTTGGAGCCTGTCCTGGAACTAGCTCTTGTAGACCAGGCTGGCCTCAAACTCACAGAGATCCGTCTGCCTCTGCCTCCCGAGTGCTGGGATTAAAGGCATGCACCACCACCACCCGGCCCTTAAGTGAGTTTTCTATTGGCCATGAATTTGTTAATATAATCTTAACTACTTTTGGAGGTCTCATGGTAGGAGTTTAAATCTATGTAATTGAAAGATTTAAAATTAATATAACAAATATTAAGTTTTATTTATTTATTATTTGGGTACAAAATCTTGCTAGATACTGCTCAGGCTGACTTAGAACCCTCTATGTAGCCCAGGATGGCCACAATATGCCTCATCCCCTCAAGTACTAGGTTTACAAGCGTATATTACCATGCCCACAGTTGAATATGACTTGAATCTTGCTCTTTTAGGAACTATTTTAATTTACTGATATTCACAGTGAAATATTTCATCTGCAGTACTGATATATTCCTAGGTATGATATTAGCAGTGTGTGTTAGTTAGAAAATGTAGCTTCAAGCCTAAAATAAAAGCATTTTCTAATTTTTAGGATTCTCATGAACAGTGCATCCAGTGGATTGTTAAGTTCATTCATGGCCAGCACAGCCCCAAAAGAATCTCTTTCCTCTATGACTGCTTAGCAATGGCAGTTGAGACCGGTCTCCTTCCACCCAGGTAAGGTTGGTGGGGATGAGCAATGCAAAGACCTTTTATTGTAAAGAAGCAGAATTGATTTGAGGTTGTTGTACAGAGATAAGGGCACGGAAAGGGGCATGAAGCTCCTAAGTAAGTTAGCTTAAGAGGTAGGTATTTTTGGTTTTAAATCTATTTTGTTTCTGATGTATATGCATCTGTGTTAGTAGTTGCCGTGTATATGGGTGTATGCATGAGGGGGCCAGAAGAGGGTGTCAGATCCCTTGGAGTTAGAGTCAACAGGTGATAGGAACCGCTTGGCATGGGTTCTGGAAACTGGACTCAGGGCTTCTTCAAGAGCAATGTGAGCTCTGGATTGCTGAATCATCTCGACAGTCATTTTTGTTTAATTTTCATAATGCTTCATCATTACAGTCTGGAACAGCAAGGGCTGAAGGCCTTTAGAAAGAAGCTTTTCATGCTCATTTGAAGCATGATTAATAAAAACTCAGAGACAGATATTGGGGCTCAACCTGAAGGTCAGAAAAACAAAGCCACCAGCCACTGGTTCTTACCTTCACCTCAGTCTGAAATGGTGATCCTGGTTTAGAATCTCAGAATGAGACTGAGCCTGAGAGCTCTCCTCCCATCTTATAATCCTCTCTACTTGCACTACCGCCTGGTTTCTCTGGCAAACTAAAGTGTGGCTACTGGGATTAAAGGTGTGTGTCATTGCTGCCTGGTCTGTACAGCTGGCCAGTGTGGCTGTTTTACTTTTCGGGCCCTCAGGCCAGCTTTATTTATTAAAATACAAGTGAAGTGCCATTATACTCATTTATCTCCTGCAGCATGTATTGGGGCTATCGTCCAGGGAATACAGGTATTGTCTTTTGTGAGCTGGACTTTCTCATAGCATGGAGCTCAAAAGTTTGCAAAAGGGAATATAGTCAAGATGTAGCCCTTGCATTCTTGCCATAGCGCTGAGCCTGCCCAGGAGCACAGACCATCCCTCTAACTCTAACAGAAACATACAAATGAATATTAATGTAGTCACCTTAAAAAAATACAATTTGTCACCTCCTGGTAGTTGATAAATATTTAACCAAAAGCTTTTGATAGTTTTTTTTCTAATGAAAATATAGCATAGTGAAAATCATTTAGTTCCACTTAAAGTTGAGTTGTCTTCTAAGTAAAAGACATGAAGTGTTACCTATACCTGAAACACTTTAACAGTGTATTTTTAGAAAGCATGCTTGGCCTGGCGCTTCAGTACCCAGCATCCACAGACCATAGCTGTTAGAAAATTTTTAGGGTTCTCTCTCATAACTGGAAAGCTCCTTTTTATCCCCTAGGATGGTTTGTGAATCTTTGATAAACTCTGACTCTCTTGAATGGGAAAGAACACAGCTCTGGGCCTTAACGTTTAAGCTGGTTCGGAAAATCATTGGAGGAGTGGATTACAAGGTATCATTTATTTTCTCATTGTAAAAACTGATTGCTTTAAGACATGATTATTTCTTACAGGATGTATATCTTATTTCACGTGAGAGAAACAAAGTAGAGAGTATTAATAACTTGACCTTTTTCATCTGTGCTGAAGGGATTTAAAATGACTCAGTTGGTTTACAGTTTTTTTTCCTCCCAACATTTGAAAACATACACAGGACTGATATGTTGTTACAGTGAAATGGGACGTCACAAGGCAGAATCCATGTTTGGATGCCAGAGTGTTTCATTGCTTCATGAAATGAAGAATGTGGAGCAGGGGTCTGTGGACCAAACACTCTGCCTTGATCTCTCTAGAATCGTGTCCTTCCTTACCTGTCTTCAGGATTCTGCTTCTGACCAAAAGCAACAGCACAGTCTCTCGCTAAAGTTCCCAGTACAGCGCAGGAGCTCCCCAGCTGCCCCCACCATTCAGCTTCACTCAATTCTGTTGGTTGCTGTCCTTTGTTAAGGAACTGCCACCTCATGGCCTTGTGCTTTGTGTCTGCACGTTCTTCAGTCAGAAATGACCCAGTCATGACCAGGGGAATAGTTACTGTTAAATCATAGCCAACCCTAAAATTAATCACAAAAGATGTCTCGGATGATTTTTCTCTTTACTTAAACTGAGTATTGTTACCCTGTTTCCAGAGGGTTTTCACATGCATTTCTGTCCACAGCAAAGCTGGGCTTTTAAACCTTTGGAACAGTAGGAACCCTTTGACTGTTTTGAGGGCCAGAAAAGATTGGCAGAATATAGAAAGTTCCGTTTGTATTTTTAAGGGATTTTCATTTTTCATTATAAGATGTTATGCAGAATTCTCTACTATTGTGGAGCATTATTCTGTTTTTCTCAGGGTAGCGTTAGAAGTGTGTTGCCTCTGATTTGGAAAATTTTAAAGTGTGACCTTGAAGCAGTGTACACTCCTGAAACCTGGCGGTTTCGCCTCACATAGAAGACTTTATGCATACTTTTTGTTTTAACTCATGTCGTCTTATTTCTTATTAGGGTGTTCGAGATCTCCTAAAAGTGATCTTGGAGAAAATCTTGACAATTCCGAATACAGTAAGCTCTGCTGTTGTCCAGCAGCTCCTGGCAGCACGAGAGGTAACTTAAGTTTGCACATGCCTGAAATTCGTTGGGGACAGCCTCCCATGTCTAGGTTTTTTAGATTAATGCTTTTAAAACCTATAGTGGCTGACGCTCAGGAGACAACTCAGTGGGAAGGAGCGCTTGATGTTAAACAAGAGACATAGAGTTTAGATACCTAGGACCTGTATAAAAAAGCCAGGCATGTGCCCTGTCCCCATGCCTATAGCCCTGTTGTTGTGGGACAGAGGTATGCAGATCCCAAGAACTTGCAGGTCAGCCACCCTATCAGAAAACAGCAAGAAGACACCTATACTCACCTGTGGCCTCTGCATGCACGTGCATAGGCAGGGACAACTGCACACGTGCATGTAACTCACACGGCACTCACACAAGTAACGTGCAGTAGTTGTCGAGCATTCTGTTGCCTCTAGGAAAATACAATCAGTTCTGTTTTTGATCAAGTGCTCTGCCACACTGAACTGCATCTTAGCCCAAGTCATTTTTTTTAAAGATGCTGTTGTTTCATGACTACTGTCTTTCAAAAGGAAATTTAAAAATTATAATTTTTGCTAGCTAGTTATGATAGGAGTATAGATACTAAAGTATTTTAAACCGTTATAAGATAGACAGTGGCCAGTTTTACTTTTTGAAACTACTAATAATACTGTAAGATTTTTCTTCTGTTACTGTCTTATAGCTATGAATATTTAAAGTATTTTTAAGGTATTACTACCAACAATACAGTCTATTGTAAACAAATTACCCTTCATTTTTATACATGTTTTAAGGGAATTCGTCTGTTAATATTAAATTTTAAAATAATAATTCTGCTTTTTGAGTATGAGTGTGTACGTGTACGTGTGAGTACACATATACCTACGGAATGGTTAAGTCAAACAGTGTAGCATAGTTTACCTCACAGTCTTTTGTCTTATTTCTGAGGTGGGGTATTATGTAACTAATTTTCAGCTGAGGTCAGGATAGGCTTGAACTCCTGATTCTCCTGTCTCTACTTCCCAAGTGTTGGAATTTCAGACATACTTCCCTTATATTCTTTTTTCTTGATAAAACATTTAAGATCCACGTAAGTATTTCACGTGTGTAATACATCCTGACTAACTGGAGCCATGATGTGTGACAGACCTCATGAGTTTGCGCCTCCTGTTTACTCAGCAGAAGAGTCTTTGTGTCAACGTTTTGCAGGTGTGTGCGGATGCGAGCCCTTCACCAGCTGCGTTATCCCCAGCCCCTCGTACTCCTTTTTAAATCCTTTCTGTTGTTGTAGTTAAAGGTCTTAGTGTGTGAGACTAGTCAAGAATAATGTTACCTTTTTATTTCTTTTAGGTTATAGCTTATATCTTGGAACGAAATGCCTGCCTGTTGCCAGCCTATTTTGCAGTCACAGAGATCAGGAAACTGTATCCTGAGGGAAAACTTCCACATTGGGTAAATTTTAAATTCTCATCAAAGTTTTATCAAATCTGTATTAATTGTATTGCTTGTATGCATATATGTACTCGTGTATGTGAGTTACACACTCTGCACGCGCGTGCACGTGTATTTGTCTTAGTTAGGGTTACTGTTGCTGTGATAAAACACTGTGACCAAAGCAACTTGGGAGGAAAGGATTTGTTTGGCTCCTACTTCTCTTTTGCTCTTCATCACTAAAGGAAGCCAGGACAGGGGCTCAAAACAGGGCAGGAACCTGGAGCAAGAGCTGATGCAAAAGTCATGGAGGGGTGCTGCTTACTGGCTTGCTTGCCCATGGCTTGCTCAGCCTGCTTTCTCCTAGAACTCAGGATGTTGGCCCAGGAATGACCCCACCACTGTACTCTAAGATTTTTCTTCTATTACTGTCTAATAGCTATGAATATTTAAAGCATTCTTAACGTATTACTACCAACAATACATTCTATTGTAAATTACCCTTCATTTTTATACATATTTTAAGGGAATTACTCTTAATATTAAATTTTAAAATTGACTATGTGTGTGTGTGCGTGTGTGTAGGCCACTACTACCTAATCTTAAGGAAACATTCTCAGTTGGGGTTCCCTTCTCTCACATGACTCCAGGCTGTGTTAAGTTGACATAAGATTAGCCAGTAAAATATGTGTGTCTGTGCACATGCTATACCATGAATGTGGAGTCAGGACAGCTTTGGGAGGTGATTTTCTCCTTTGTCAGTGGGATCCAGTATTCAAACATAGGTCATCAGGGTTACACAGCAATTCATTTTACCTGCTGAACTGCTTCACCCCACAGCCCCCTTTAAAAGATAATAATGTATGTAGCAGAGTGCACGCACATAGGGAAAGTAAGGCTGACTCCTTAGAGTGGGAGGGATTCTAGAGGAAGAATAGTGCCATATGCACATTTTCAAGTGGTTATGTTATCCTTGGAGAGTCTATATTTTTTACACTTAATACTTTGTGTGTATGGACCATGTACACCATGCATGTGGTTGGAGGCCAGAGGCTAACCTGCACAAGTCAGTTTTCTTTTCTGTCTGGAATTAATACTGATGCCATTAGGCTTGGTTGACTTGTTGAGCCATATCACTGGCCCAATAAATGTATTTTTTAGCATAATATATTTGTTTTATATCTCTATTAACTCATTAAGACAGTTCTTATGTTATGTGCTTAAAATATACACAGCTTCATAACTTAGGGACATATGGAGTGTCAGGTATCTGGAAGAAAAATAATCCACTAGTCTTTGAGTAATTATTCTGTGCTAGGCTTGTACTAATTTTTAATATACAATTTTTATTTAATTTTTAAATTCCAATGGATGATCACCCTATGCTGGGTAGTCTTGGTCTTATTTTATATTTTTTTGTTTTCTTTTAGTTACTAGGAAACTTAGTATCAGACTTTGTGGACACCTTCAGGCCTACAGCAAGGATAAACTCCATTTGTGGTAAGATTACAATTTAAAGTATGCTTAGTATATTACGCAGTACCTGATCTTTTGTGACTGTGAGTCTGATGGACAAAGCTGAAAGGTGGCCTCTTGTGAGTGGCTTGCCACTTTGTAACGTCGAGGAAACCAGTGGTGATGATTTTCAGGTGCTTTGAATATGGTAAAGACAGAAATCATAAATGGGTGTGACTTTCAAATAAGACCATTCTGGAAGTCTTACCTCTAACTAGGAACACTTTTTATTTGGTATATTTTAGTTAGCTTGCATAACTTTCATTGTATTTTATTTTTGGATTTTTAAAACAAGGTCTGTATAACCCAAACTGGCCTCAGACTGTGTGACCTTGAGCATCTGATTCTCCTGCGTCCACCTCTCAGTGCTAGGATTACAAAGCTGTGCTGCCACACTCAGTTGATGTGGTCTGGGATGGGACCCAGGGCTTCATGCCTGCTGAGCAGTCCCCAGCTGAGCTCCATCTCTCGCCCCTGGAAATGCTTCTTAAACTCTAGACAGTGGGAATGTCAGCAAGCTTGTTCTGCTGTGGCCATTGTATTGGGAATACCAGACTCTTCCAGTCCATTGTAATTTACACCTTAACTCTTCATTGGATATTTTAGCTATCTACTTTCTTATATTTGGTTTGATTCTCTCATTTTATAATCTTTCAATGCTGAAATATATTTCCAAATTATTTCTAAAAATTATGATAGCCATTTAACTCTCTAGGAATATGGACCCCCTTTTTAAAAATGATCAGATATTGAGCATTTCTCACAAGTCAGTACAATTTTAGGCATTGGGAATATAAAAATAAACCACATAAATTCTAGACAAAATCTTGAGCTCTAGTTTTTGTTAACTGATTAGATATTAATATCATTAACTGACTTATAGAAGTGAATTAGGTCTTAAGAAAGAAGATGCTGAGTTCATTTCAGATGGGTTGAGCTTGGGGTTGTTTATGGGATAACTAAGTGACGCTGTTGAGTAGGCAGTCAGCATATGCTATATCAAGTCTTCTGCGGATACCCTGCAAAAGAAAAGAAGTGTTAACCCTAGAAAAGAGATCTGTGCTGTGCACCATGTATCTGTGCAGGTCCATCTCATGAACATTGGAAGCTTTGTGTTGTGCTGGCTGTAGCAGCTTTGCTGCCGGACTGCAAAGGCAGCTGTGTGCCATTACAACTTGGCAAAAGCAGATAGCCAGCTAGATTTGGCTCGTGGACTGTACTTTGCTGACCTCTGTCTTAGACACTTAAACAAAAAGCAACAGTTTTGAATTTGGAAACCTTGTACAAATTGATTGTTCATTGATCAGAAAGAAGTTCAGGTTATAAAAATTGTCATTCTTTAGTCTCCCGACAGCACCAAAAGGCACCTAAGCCAGTGCCTCTTGAGCATGCATACTCATTAAATACTAAAGAGTATGAAGAACCTGGTGTTGCCTTGGTCAGGTTTACATCTAAATATTTGTGTGATGTGTGCAGGCCGTTGCAGTCTTCTGCCAGTAGTGAACAACTCGGGAGCCATCTGTAATTCTTGGAAACTGGACCCCGCAACTCTTCGTTTTCCTCTGAAAGGCCTTTTGCCATACGATAAGGTATGTATTAATCCAGTGTTGGCCGTCTAAGAGTCACCATCCCATATTGTCACGTGTCCAAAGCCAGATGCCTCTTAATAGTCTGCAAAAGTAAATATTTTAAAGAAAGATAGCTTATGGCTTATTATATTTTATGGTGTGTGTTTTGGTTTTGTCTTTGGTTTCCATTCCTTTTGCTAGGGTCTTGCTATGTAGCCTTGGCTGGCCTGGAGCTCTGTACAGTAGTCTGGCCTCTAGCTCGTGCTGAGATGGCAGCTGTGTTTATGTCATTCTGTTACCCAAATATACTCTTGTGGTTTTGGATTTGCCTTAGTGGGTACTTAGATAAACTCTCCATAAGTACAGGTTCTTGTCTAAGACTCTACATTTAAAGAAATGAAAGAGTCATGATTTGAACTCAGAACCTGCACAGATCACTATTGGTCTTTTGGCACCTACCTTTTTCAAATTTGGGCACTAGTGGTTAGCTTGAAGAGAGGTGTTTGAGCACTGTATCCATTCTCTTTGGTTAGATTTCTTTTTTTTTTTTTTGCTTTTTTTTGTTCTCATGGTTTATTTTTTTATATGAAAAATTTCCATCGCCGTCCCCTCCTCCTCCCCCCTCCCTCCCCTCCTCCTCCCCCTTTCCTCCTCTCCTTCTCCCCCTTCCCACCCCTCCCCTCCATCCATACCTCCCCTCCCTCCCTCTCAAGGCCAAGGAGCCATCAGGGTTCCCTACTCTATGCTAAGACCAAGGTCCTCCCAACTCTTTGGTTAGATTTCTAAACAGAGTCTTTTGGTTAGATTTCTAAACAGAGTCTTTTCCTTGCGATGATGTTTATGACAAATGTGGCTGTCCAAAGTCATGTTTCTAAGTTTAATACTGACGTAAAGAGGCTGCGTTGTTGTGCTCACTGGGGGATTTTCTGTTAAGGAAGAGCAATCCCCCTTACTGCATTAATAGGCAGTCTTGCAGATTGCACTGGCTCTGTATTCTAGTTGTCCTTAGAACTGTGTCTACAAAACCAGTTGTCATTGCTCGTCTGTAAGCCCAGAACTTAGAAGGCTGAGGCAAGAGGAAGCTGTGAGTTCTGGCCATCCAGGCCTTTATCATAAGTTCTAAACCAGAGTGACAGCCTGTCTCAGCAAAACAAAACAAAACCAACCAAGCAAAAAAATGACCTGTGTCTACAAACCAGCCCTTATTATAAAAGTTTGTTGGTAAAACTTACTGATTATTCTGTTTTAAAATGGCCCAGCGAATCCTGCGTGTATTGGGGGGGGGGGAGGTTGAGATTTTTAACGTATTTTTGTTTTATATATATGAGTGTTATGCATTGCATGTATGTCCATATGCCACATGAATGGATTCCTGTGGAGGTCATAAGAGGGCATCAGAGCTGGAGTTGTAGGTGTTTGTGAGCAGCACTTTAGGGTCTAGGTGTCGAACCATGGTCCTAGAATAGACACCCCTCTTACCAGCCAAGCCATCCCTCCAGCCTCACAAGGAGTCCTTTAAAATGACTGCTTGAAAGGAGGTGGATGTCTCCTCTCACTTGCGCAGATACAGCCTTAGTGAAGAAAGGAGCAGCAAGTCGGTGTGGAGCTGGAGTGAACTGAGGGTCGGGATCCGTTTAGACGGGAAAAGGTTGTAAGGCAGTAGCAGTTCTTCAGTTTTCCTCACAATTCCACGAGTACAGTTTTAAAGCGTGTCTTAAAAACTCGTTCATAAAGTGCCCCCATTCCTTTCAGAATTCCATCTGAGATCTGTAAACTTGTACAATCGAGCAACCGTTATGCAAACAGTGTTTGAAGCAGACTTTGCAGGAATTTTAAGAGTGAGGGCTCTGCCAGCACAGACAGAAATGAGGAAGACTTGTGTGCTAGAAAGACTGGATGTGTTTATAAGTACTGATTAGTTCAGACTAGTGTAAAGTGCAGGTTCTCTGAAGTGGCACAGGCGAAAACACACTCCTTTCCTAAAACTGTGTGTGTGTAAGTGCTAAGGTTGCTCGACAGTCTTACCAGAGGAGCAGGACCCGGCAGCTTATATTGAGGGATGCTAGAGCTGCCAGGAGATCCTTTAGACAATAGCTGTAAACCCAGAAAATTGTTCTGGTTTTGTCATAGTAGTAGTTGTATAAACTGGATTTAGTTACAAGAAATTGTATGCTTAGATATGCAGAAACTCCTGGAAAATTGTCAGTTTTGCACAGAAGGGAAGCAGAAATCTTAGCAATGCTTCATTATGTCTAAGGGCTATCTGTCACCAAGGACAAAGTCTATCTAAACTGACACATGAAATTGATGTTTTATTTTAAGAAGAGACTCTTGAAATGGGAAACTGTAAATGTTTTGTTTTCAGGAAATAAGAAGTTCTGATTCATTCTATCTAGTGTTATCTTGACTTTTAACCCTTAAACGACCTCGCACAAGGCTTTCACCCTGGTTTTCAAATAAAAGATGGGACACATAACCTGTAAACACTAAATAGAATTTTTTCCCTACTAGATTTCGCATACTGGGAAGGTAACAAGTTCCTTGGGAGATTTTACTCTTAATTCCAAATAATTTGCATTCACATTTGTTAATCTTGAAGCAGTAATTTCTTTTTTATTTCCTTTAAAGGATCTGTTTGAACCACAGACTGCTTTGTTGAGATATGTATTGGAGCAGCCCTATTCCAGGGATATGGTCTGCAATATGCTAGGTTTAAATAAGCAGGTACTGTACTATGCTGGAAGCCAATCAAATCTGTAGATCTTCACTGTTCTTCTCTATTTTCTTTGCCATAGTTAACCAAGCAAAACAGTTAAGAACTCTTCGATGACCTTTTCCGTATTAAACTTATTCAACAATGTTGTCTTTTATCATTTATATATTGCATTAAGAATGTTTAAATTTAAAGGGAGGTATTTTTAAAGTTGGTTTGTTTTGCATTGCTTTTTTTCTATAAGGCCAGTTTCAAGTTACCTTTTGCCAGAGAAACCTACACATGACTAAACCATATTTTTTGACCTTTTTGTTGTTGTTTGGGTGTCTTTTTATAACCCTTGATATCTTCAGAGTGGCCGCCTTGCTGACTTTTTCTTTTTCTTTCTTTTTTCCTTTTTTTTGGTGTGTGTGTGTTTGGTTTCAGTGGTTTGCCGTGTGGGCGGGTTTGTGCTGACTCTGGGTTTCTTGAGGCTGGCCTCATAGTCACTGTTTTGTCTTTTCTTTTTTTCTTTCCTTTATTTTGTTCTGTCCTGTCTTGTCCTGCCCATCCTCCAATGCTCTAGACCTTGAACATTGCTCAGGTATGTTCACAACCTTACTGTTGTATTGTGACTAACGATACGCTGGCCGCTTTGTAGCCACTGATTCATTAGACAATACGTGTATGGTCGGGGCTTGAAATTGGCGGGACCATGCTGAGACCAAGGCCACTGAAAAACCTTCTTGGGATGTGAGAGTTCTTTTTGGTGGATGGTTTTTGTTTTTATTTTTGGTGTTTTCTTTTTTGATATATATTTTTTGGTTTCTTGTTTCTTAAGAAAGAGACAACACTTGGCACTCAGTCAAGCCTGTCACTTTTTGATGACATTCTCCCCACTCCATTTTAGTCTTTCATTTTCAGGCTAAGGTCAGCCTGATGGGATTTTCAGAGTCGGAAAGATTGATGGTAGACTCTTGTCTTTCCAGACTATTAAGAAAAACAAATAGCAGCAACAAAAATACTCTGTTGATTTGCCTAAAAACCAAAACAATTTTAAAAAAGAAAGGAAAAAAATTTTCATAAAAATATGTTGCTTTTAAAAGTTGGAGTGGTGAGCTTTAAACAGGGAAGGCTTTTTTGGAAATATGGGGATTGACTAAGAAATGCCACACTCTTAGGTGACCCCACACCTCTTGACAAACACCCTTCTTTGTCAGTCCTTCTCTTAGAGTGGGCTCCTCAGTTGAAGCTCACCTGTGGCAGGAGAAAAACCACTGGCTACGTTTGACAAGCCAAACTTTTATGCAGTCCCAAATCTGTTCCAGGACTTTGCACCTTTGAGATTTTAAACAAAATAGTGGTTCCAATTATTTTTGTTAACAATTTTTGAGCCCAGCATATTAAAATAGACCAGCTTTTTGATTTTAAAAAGACGCTCTTGTCTAGGCTCTGTTAAGTAGCGTTGCTGTTTGCAATACTATAGTGAAGGTTGTACCAGTGCTTCCATTGATAAAGCCCTATTTTTACGGACATACGGCTTGGCCATAAAACTTGCTCAGTGTTGAAACTGCATGCCAAACTCACGCCAGTAGTAGTACCTCCTTTATTATTTTCAGTTTTTTTTCTTCTAAAAAAATTTACCAAGTTTCCTTGTTTGGAAGAGCCTTTGTACATGTGAAACTGGAACTCCTTGACCATTGCAGTACCTGACAGTTACCTCCTATAATCTGTCACATTGACATTTTAAATACAAGTCATTAACTGATCCACTTTCACTTGAGCTAGAGGTAAGTATTAGCTGACTTGGAAGAATGCTTCACACTTTGTCTTAAAACTAATTTTGCAGTGAAAGTTAAATAATACTTGACTCATTTTTTTTTTTTTTAATTTGGTGGCTAAATGTCATTTGCTGCAAGTACATCCCCCATATATCTTCAGTTATCTGTGGCTTACCTCCCCCAACCCTCCGCCTTTGGGGGAAGGATGCAGCTATCCTCAAAATAGAAATTGACAAAATAATTCCAAGAAGGGTATTTGTGATCTGATTATTTTAATACGTTTCAACCTATAAAAAGTTTATGACTAAGACATAGATCCATTAAAAATAAAGTTTATAATGGAAATGCTGACAGAACATTATTAGTTTTGGCCCTACCGTAGTGTAAACATTGTCAAAAATTCACAATTCATGGGTAATGGTTGCCATAGGCAACTCTATAGTGAGGGGATCTACCGATGTAAAATAATATGCCGACATGCCTTGGTATATTATTTTACATATGGAGAACAGAGTATAAAAGGAGAACATGGAGGATAAATCCGTATGAATAAAAGGATCAAATCATCTTAGTGCATCTTTTATCATTACAGAACTATGTACCCTTTGCTGTACTTTCTTTCCTTTCTTTAACAGTGCAATAATTAAAGCTTGAAGACTTTATGACCTGTCCATATTGCATTTTCCAGTAGGAATTAGGTTATGGTTAATCCTAAAAATTGATCGCAGACAGGTCATAAATAATCTTGTTCCACAGCCACAGCAAGGTAGAATGTGGAAAACAGAAAAAAATGTTTGTTTTATGTTCACGTCAGAGTTTCTATCTTTTTTCTTACAAATAAAAGCATGAATCATTTACACTTCTTAAGCATTTGTATGCTGTGTGTAGGCTCTGGCTACCATCTCTCTGATATGCCTCTGGGAGCTGTTTACTAACATAGGGATCTGGTTCTGATTGGCAGCTTCCTTGGTAAAAGTCGGGGATTAATAGGCTTGAGACTTACACCTCCCAACTTGTCCTAAATAGACAGCTTTAAAATTGATGTAAATTACTATTTAGCATTAACTGGAACCCTTGTAAGTAAAATTTCTGAAATGTGTAATGCAAAGGGAGCTGTTCCGTAAAAAGCATCCCATGCCACTCAATAGCAAGTCTGAGTGAATGCAGAGAGCAGCTTGGCTTACCAGCTGTCCAACCGGTGAGAAGGAAGCAGGGCATACTGCGGATGAGGGGTAAACTAAGGTCTAGTATAGTTTGAACTGTTATGTGGATAAATAATTTTAAAATACAAAATTTGGATATTCTCATTGTTAGAAACAGGTTTAAAATATCTATGCATATAGATACACTATAAACTTAAAG
Source organism: Arvicola amphibius (assembly GCF_903992535.2). Taxonomy (NCBI): domain Eukaryota; kingdom Metazoa; phylum Chordata; class Mammalia; order Rodentia; family Cricetidae; genus Arvicola; species Arvicola amphibius. The sequence continues at coordinate 32,752,127 of NC_052054.1, forward strand.
TTCAGCATTTATGCCAGTCTAGTAACTTATAAGTAAAATATTAAAGCACCTTTAAAATGTTCACTTGGTCCACTTTAGGAAACAGTCTGAAGTATGATGAAGACTTTTTGTTTTAATGTAACTATTTTATAGTAATTGAAAACTAAAGCAAAGTAATTGTGGTGTCATACTTGTAATCCCAGTGCTCAGGAGGTTGAGGCAGGAAGATTTCCTCAAGTTTGAGTTCAGCCTGGACTTCATAGTGAGTAACAGGTCAGCCAGAGATATATAGCAAAATCTTGACTTTAAAACATACACACACACAAGAAAAAAAAAACATAAAACTAAACCTATTTATTTATACTTTGTTTTTTCACATAGGGTCTTGCGTAGGTACCTAGGCTGACTTGAAACACTGCATACCACAGGCTGTCCTCTCAGCATCCACACGGCCCTGCTCTTGTCAGCTCTACCAGTCTGCCTGACACAAAGGTTACTTAAAAGTAGATGTATAGGTCATTCTGTATATCTCAGACCTTTCTTCTTTTGATTCTGTCAATTGGCAAAAAAAAAAAAAAAAAAAAAAGCAATGTGCTTAATCCCACCTTTAAGTTTAGTTTAAGGAAAGTACTTGACTTTATCCAGAATAATCCATCCAGTACATATTCTGCTCCCGTGAGATACCAAGGTCTGAGGTGGCAGAGAGATTCTGATTGATTCTTAACTGAGAAACTGGGGTGAAAACATGAGACATGGCATGTGCTGAAAGAACATCAGCTTGAATTGTGAATTTCCCAGTTGCTTTGATTTTGTTAAAATGCTAATATTTTTGGCATTCTTCTTTAAACCCTTAACTTTGTGGCCATCACAACTTGCCTGAAAACTTGTAGGTAAAGATCCAGTCTTTAAAAAAACAAATATCTAAACATCCAGTCTTTAAAAAAAAAAAAAAAACAAATATCTAATACAAGAAAGGGAAAGCTCAGTTGCTAAACACCAATTTTATTTAGTCTGTTCTTTTTTCCTGAAGTAGACTGATGGAAGACCACCACAGATGGAGGAGTAGTTGACAAATTGGCTAGTCTCCAAAGTAGGAGCAAATTCTCACACTAGTGAAAAAAGAAAAATTCCTACTGGAAATCCTGGCTTTCCTTCTTTCCACAAATTTTTCTGACTCTTGTTTACTTTGGATGATCTCGCTCTAAATTCGTGTTGTCGGAGCCATTCTTAGGTGCTGGTGGTTGGCAGAACTAGTGAATTTCAAGCCCTGTACACAGTAGTTGCATGCTGACTTGAGAACTAGTCTGTAGTGTTGTCTGTTGCACTCTGCTCTGCTTCACACTGATGCCTACATCTGGAGGAGTCCCGGAGTCCCAGCTGGTGGTGTTACTATTGCTCTTCGTAACCTGTAACGTGGTTGACCTGTGATCATGGCCTTGTGTCTGGGGGAAATAGAATATGAACCAACCATTGATGCTTACCGTTTTGGGTAGATGTTTGTTTTATTTGCATGCATTGAGAAAGTGCAGCCATATTGGAGCTTTACAATGTGGAGCTGGCAAAGCATGCAAGGAGGGGATGCAGTGCATTGTTTGGTTTCTTTCCAGATTTGTCCCCATTTTGCATTTTTCTATAAATTCAAGAAATATCCCTTTTTCATGGCAAAAGACATCGATAATTACATCTAAAGTACAGGAAAAATCGTCTATATTTCAGTAATTGTGTTCATTAGAAAGGCTTCCAACTGCCTGCTACTACCTAATACAACATTTATAAAGAAAAAAAATGAAGTTGCTTTTAAAATATAGCTTAATTCTTCTGTTAAAAGTACATTTTAAATCACTTTTAAAACACAAATCTTTTTGCCTCTAGAAAGGGAAGTTGCATTTTCATTGTTAGTGTTTAAATCAGCTCTTTTTCTTGTTTTAGATATTAAAATGATCTAATTTAAAATTAAAGCTGCATTGTGTTTGGCCTTCAGAGAAGGGAAGAACAGAGGTTAGCTCGGAGATCAGTTTCTTTTTGGTTATGGAAGAGGTTTTCATTTCAGTATCAGGATTATTGCTACCCATTGAAGAACAGACATTCTGGGAGCTGACTTACCTCTGTTAGTGATGGAACTGTAAGCTTGGAGTTGTCACTTTAAAACACACGTGTTGTTTCATTTGCTTTTTCTAAATAGTTAATCTCTGGAAATTCGTTTTTCAATTTAGATTGCAAAAATGATAGTACCTCCCTATCATGTTCGCTTTAATCTATTATCTTAACAAAGTAGTAAATTGCTTTGATTGCCTTTTGTCAGATAAAAATAATTCTGTAGTCAAAAATCAAAATTAATAAGAAGCAGGAGAAATGAAAAATATTTTTTTATGAACCTCATCCTGTATGGTAATATGACATGATGCAGCTTTAATTGACTAGATCTAACCTTAACTTCAACTCCATTCCATGCTTCTCGGCCTCTTGTTACAATTAATGCCCCTTCAAACTGGTGACTTCTGAAACTAACCAGGAGGCTTTTGGAATACTGTATTTAATCTCTGCCCTACAGCACAAGCAGCGCTGCCCTGTGCTGGAGGACCAGTTGGTGGACCTGGTGGTGTATGCCATGGAGAGGTCTGAGACCGAGGAGAAGTTTGACGATGGGGGAACAAGCCAGCTCCTGTGGCAGCATCTCTCCAGTCAGCTCATTTTCTTTGTGCTTTTCCAGTTTGCCAGTTTTCCACATATGGTCCTTTCTCTCCATCAGAAGGTAGGTACCACAGTGCACTTGGCTCAGAGCCACTTTACCTGCTGACTGGTATGGCTTAGACTGCTTTCAGCACTGCCAGTGATACTGGCTTCAGAGGGGACAGCAATCGGGGCCTGAGTCAATCAATCAGTCTTTCTTTTTCTTCCTTCTCCCTCCCTCCCTCCCTCCCTCCCTCCCTTCCTTCCGGCAGGGTCTCACATGTTGCCTGACTGGTCTAGAACTCACTATGTAGACCAGATTGGCCTGAAACTCACAGAAATCCACCTGCCTCTGACTTCCAAGTGCTGGGATAAAAGGCTTACCTGGTTTCCTTTTGGAACTTTTATGGTTTCTTTCTAATTATAAAAACTGATTTGTCATTCATTCTACATAGTCACAATGCCAGGACGACATGAAACAAAATGAAAAGAGTGTAGTACCACCAAGGAGTCGAACAATAGAGGGGAATGTATTTGCACACATAAATATATATGTATGTATGTGTGTACATCTATATACATATGAGCAACTTTATTATAGTAGTTGTGCCTTGTGTCCTGGTTAGGTTAGGTGCCTGTTGCCATGATAAAACACCATCACCAAAACCCACTTGGAAAGGAAAGGGTTTATTTCCTCTTACAGTTTATAGTCTGCCACGATGGGACTATAGTCAGGAAACTGGAGCTAGAAACTGTTGCTAAGGTCATGGATGTATGCAACTCAGATTTGCTTCCCATGGCTTTCTCAGCCTGTTTTCTTACACAAATGAAGACCATTTGCCCAGAGTGCTGCCCCTCGTAGGCTAGGACATCCTGTATCAATCATTAATCAGGACAGTATCCCAGAGTTACCTACAGGCATTTTGTCAGTTGAAAGAGGAAGGGACCACTGTCCAGATAGCCCCTTCAATGGTGTGCTCCCCAGACATAACCTTCGTCCACTAGCCCCTGCCTTCTAAGCACTCCACTGGGTTCAGGATCACCATGAGCTGAGAGCCAGGCCTTTAGAGTATGTGTGCCGTCTACAATCTAGACTAGATCTAGATTGTAGCATCACGGTGCTCTGTTAAGAACAAGCCACAGGGCTCTACCTCTGCATCTTCAGTGGCTGTGTCTGCATTTGCACTTTAACGTTTTTTACAGTTAGCAGGGCGAGGACTGATCAAAGGCAGAGATCATCTGATGTGGGTTCTGCTCCAGTTCATTTCTGGAAGTATTCAGAAAAATGCACTTGCTGATTTTCTTCCTGTCATGAAGCTCTTTGATCTACTGTATCCAGAAAAGGAAGTAAGTTTTACTGATTACTCACCAGAGTTATTAAACTTAACCAGTTTATGTGCATTTAGCAGAATGAGAATTGGATCGCTGTAAGCATTTGTGAAATTTTATTTTTTTATATATTTATCTCAACTTGTTATAATTTGGGGATTCGTTTCATTTTTCAAAATTAAATGACCTTTGTGTGATAGGGAAAGCTTGGCTAAGCATCTTTTATTTCTTGTTGACAAGTAGAAACATACCAACTAGATCATTTTTTCAAAAATGTTAGGCTTATAAGGTTTCATTGAAATGCTGAATAGTCAAAGAGCTATTGGGGCTAAACGAAGAAAGGAACTTTGAAGAGTTACTCTGTGAAGGATTTGTATGCATGTGACTATTTAGTTCTCATTCATATGGAAACTGATTACTATTTTCCAGTGTATTCCAGTTCCTGATATTAACAAGCCGCAGTCAACACATGCCTTTGCAATGACGTGTATTTGGATTCATCTTAATAGAAAAGCTCAAAATGACAATTCCAAGCTCCAGATCCCAATTCCACATTCCCTGAAGCTTCACCATGAGTAAGTTGTTTCTTACTTGGAGCTTTATTTCATTAGTGGTGGCTTGCAGACCAGATTGATTGCAGTATTCATTAACAATGGCTTGTAGACCATTATTGACTTAACTATTCATGTGGTATTGATATCGCCCCGTACTATCCAGAAGGCAGGAATTGGCTAAGGCCGCATCAGAAAAAAACCTGATTGAGTCTGGTTATGTTACTAGGTATTTTTCTGATCTTCAAGACTGACTTTTGTTTTTACACTTTAAAATAGTAACTTAACGTTTCTTTTATCGACATGAAAATATTTCATGATTTCCCAAGGGCTTGTGATTTGAGCATGATCTGATTTAGGCATCTTTCTCCCTCGGATGGGCAAGGTGAGTGGCCCGATGTGGCTGCCATGCTCCCTCATGTGTGTTCCAAAGCCATGACGACTCAGAGGAAATGCCCTGCTTAGGTAGAATACATAGGAGCCTGTACCATGCTCAGATCCATGGTCCATCTGGCTTCTGTTTTATAAAAAGCCAATAGTAAAGGTACTTGTTATATTTAAGCAGATAAGAAAATAGAATAGAAATCTTTTTCATTAATTTGTGAGTTATTTCTTTATTCTCTGAAACTTAGCCTAATATAGTGCATTATGCACGATTTCTTGACAAATATCCATTAATTGTTAAATTAGGATGAAGTTTAATCTGCAATATTATCCAGTTTTTAATATGCAAAATCACTCTGTATCACACCAGAAACTGTAGTATCTGTAAGAATAAAGATAATATTAGTAACTGCATATGATTGAAATTTTTAACATGCAAGTTAGCTTCATGGATGTTATTTTTTTTTATTCAATAAATGTGATATTTTAGGTTCCTTCAGCAGAGTCTGAGAAATAAAAGTTTACAGATGAATGATTATAAGATTGCCCTGTTGTGTAATGCGTATTCCACAAATTCAGAGTGTTTTACACTACCCATGGGAGCACTTGTGGAAACTATCTATGGAAACGGAATTATGAGAGTACCTCTCCCGGGAACGAGCTGCTTGGCTTCTGCATCTATAACCCCCTTACCAATGAATCTCCTGGATTCTCTGACAGTTCATGCCAAGATGAGGTGTGTCCATTTTATTTATTTGGTCCCATATCTGGGAATTGATTAAAATCTGGTTGGTATTCACTTTTTTTTTTTTCTTTTCTTTTTTTTTTTTTTTTTTGGTTTTTCGAGACAGGGTTTCTCTGCAGCCTTTTTTAGAGCCTGTCCTGGAACTAGCTCTTGTAGACCAGGCTGGCCTCGAACTCACAGAGATCCGCCTGCCTCTGCCTCCCGAGTGCTGGGATTAAAGGCGTGCGCCACCACCGCCCGGCTTGGTATTCACTTTTTTATATAAGTGTATATGCATACATATATGTGTATGGCCAGTACATTTAAGAAATCATTTCTTCACAAAAATGAATGCTGTTAACTACAGAAATTATAGACTATACAGAGGCGCATGAGGTAGATGATCTTATCCTTTTCCTAATAGATGAGCATGGAAAACTTTTTTCCATCTTTTTTCAATAAATACATTTGTGAATTTATTGTATGTGTTGTTCTCAAAAATGTGCTGTTTATCTTTTTTTTTTCCTATAATAAATACCTTTTCACGTGATTCTTCCCCAAAACACTTGGATTACTACATCCAAGTTTCTTATGAGGCTGTAAGCAGCCGCTCTATGTTTCTGGGCATTGAGGTTTTGGTAGTGTCTTCATATCAAGGAAAAGTTGATGGAGATCGCCTTCATAACAGTCATTGTACCATCTGTAGGTACATTTGCTTTCGGTTTTCTGAAAGGAGACTTGCTGAGTCCTGGAATTTAAAATGTTAGGCTTTTACCTTATTGAGTTATTATACACAGGGACACTTTGAGAGTTGTGTTTGTTTCCTAGAAACAAACAAAGTTCTGCTGGCACTAGAACTCAAGTGCCCAGAGCCGCCAGTCTGGGACTGTAGTGAAGCCTGGCACAGCATGGTGAGAAGCAGGTTTTAGTGCATGTAGACGCGGGAGTGTGTGGAGGCGAGCAAGACAGCTGTGGGTTTCATTAGAGCTGACAGTTTAGCGAACATGAGGAGTAGAACGCTGCCTAATCTAGGTTTTCAATCCAGAAATTTCTGTTCTCTCAATTTTTAAGTATTGGTGCAAACCTAAGACAATACTATATACATGTCCAAAGAAACATGTCTACATGTCAGCTCTACAAAAGCCATGCTTTTTTCTCTCAAATGATAAACATTTTAGACCATATGTTACTTTACTTGCCTTTGTGACAAATTTGAGCAAAGCCCTGTCCGAACCAAGCACTTGGATCTTAGCAATAATTTAAGTCATTTTGCGATTAAGGTTTTCTTACTCCTCACGACATCTAGTTACCTATTTGAGAGGAGAAACCGGCTAGCAGCAGTCAAGCATGCTCTTATGTCTTGTTCAGGGAGGCTGCTCTTCAGTGAGCAGAAGGGTCCCTGTGTGTATTGGAACCACTGCACCCCGGCCCTACAGCATCCTAGAAGCCACAGTTATTTCCACCATTACATTACTACCATGTAGTTGAGGCCATCATTACCAGGTGTCCTGCAGCTTAGACATATCCAGTGAGCTGAGTCCATTGGAACCATTTCACTTCAGATTTATAAGTTTATAAGCTTACTTTTAAGTTGCCACTGAGTAGAATACCTCCTGTGTTTATATAGACACAATTTTTCATTTTGCTCTTTTTTTCCTCCTCAGCCTTATACACAGCATTGCAACTAGAGTGATAAAACTTGCTCATGCAAAATCCAGTGTCGCATTAGCTCCAGCTCTGGTGGAAACGTACAGCCGTTTACTGGTCTACATGGAAATAGAGTCATTGGGCATCAAAGGATTTATCAGTAAGACAAACTGCACTGCTGTTTCTAATTATTCATTAATCAATTAATAAACATTCATTAATTCAAGGAGTACTCTTCCAAGTGCCGAGGATACAGCAGTGAGCGCTCATTGACGTGAGGCCAGCCTGCTGAGGCAGGGGACAGGGAGTAAAGCAAGCGAATGAGAGAGGCTCTGGCGGATGATGAGCGCCAGCAGCCAGCAGGCGCGCTCCTGGTTGTCTGTCGGGATGGAAGCTTGTTTGGAAGTAACATGGCAGGAAAACGGTAATGTGCTAGGTGCTTAGATTCCCTGAGAGGACAGGGGCCTCTGCCATGTAAACGATGAATTCCAGAGGCCGCAGTGCTGAGTGAGTGAGATGAGTGCCGAGTCTGGCAGTAGGGACAGAAGACAATGTTAGAATTAGCGGTTGTAAATGGTAGGCGCATTCTAACTGCACGTTTGTGGTTCGTCCCCAGAAGTGTGGATTCTAACAGTACTAACTCTTCCCTCAGAAGTGAATCCAATTTTCTTTGGATGGAAGAAAGAATGAACAAGGAAAGATGTTAGCTTTTTTTGTTTTTGTCTAGTTTTTTGCCTTTTTGAGACAGTGTCTCATACATAGTACAGTCGAGGCTAGCCTCTCACTTTTTATGTAGGTGAGCTCTTGATTCTTGCCTCTACCTCCCAAGTGTGGGAATTGCAGGTGAGTGCCACTATGCTTGGCCTCTCTTTTTTTAATTAAAAATTAAATCGGGCTTAGTAGTGGTGATACACACACCTTTAATTCTAGCACTTGGTAAGCAGAAGCCTGGTCTACATAGTGAGCTCTAGAACAGCCAGAGTACACAGAGAAACTGTCTCAAAAAAAAAACAAAACAGTGACTATTTTTGTTGTGATAGTTGCAGTGGTGTGCACCTGTAGTCTCAGTGACTATTTTTGTTGTGATAGTTGCAGTGGTGTCCTGTAGTCTCAGTGACTATTTTTGTTGTAATAGTTGCAGTGGTGTCCTGTAGTCTCAGGTGAGAAGGGTGAACAGGAATCTAAGGAATTACATGAATCTAAGAGTTCATTGCCAGCCTAGGCCATGGAGCCCCCTTGGGTTTAATTGCCGACACTATAAAAAAAGAGAGGAATGAATCTCACACTCAAGGTTGGAAACCTTAACTCTATAAAAATATTGTAAAAGATAACTGAGAAGTGAGGCAAGTTAGAAATTTGATAGACTTTAATGTGATTGGTTGGTTGGTTTTGTTGTTTTGTGTGTGATTGCTTTCATTTTATTTTCCCATATTAACTTGAGGCTGACTTGTCAAACTCTAGAAAGGAAAGATAAAGTCAATGTGTGATGTGGGATTCCCCTCTGTATGCTATAAATATGTTTTGTTAACATTGGTTAATAAAGAAGCTGCTTTGGCCTATGACAGGGCAGGCAGGAAAACTAAACTGTACGCAGGGACAAAAAACGGCAGAGACAGGCAGAAGCCATGTAGCCACCCAAGAAGCAAGAGGTAGCAAACCACAAGCCGTGTGGTAAAACATAAAATAGTAGAAATGGGTTCATTTAAGATGTAAGAGTTAGTTAATAAGAAGCCTGAGCTAATAAGCCAAAGAGTATGTAATTAATATTAAGCTCCAGAATGGTTATTTCATAAGTGGCTGCAGGAGCTGGTGAGTGGGACCCAGTGGGTGGAAAGAAATCGGTCCAGGGGAACCAGTGAAGTGGAGAATTTTGTAGCTACAGATTTGTATGTAGGCTCTGAATTTTTTACCCCTTCAAGTAGAACTATGTATCTACTTGTGTGTATATGTTTTTGTAGTCATATTTTTGCATATAACCTGAGTGTGACATTCTTTAAATACATTCAGGTATGGCCCTTTTAGTAACTGGTGCATGGAATTCTTGTTCTTCTAGGTCAGCTCTTACCTACTGTCTTCAAGTCCCACGCCTGGGGCATTCTGCACACACTTCTGGAGATGTTCAGCTACCGCATGCACCACATCCAGCCACATTACAGAGTTCAGCTCCTGAGCCATCTTCACACACTGGCTGCGGTTGCCCAAACCAACCAGAACCAGCTGCATCTGTGGTAAGTACTGCAGACTGCCCTCTGTGGAGTTAGTGCTCCTGGGCTTTGACGTGGGGACTTAATCCTTCATCTTTTATTCTTATTGGGCATAAAATTAAAATTCTATTTCTAAGATCCTATAGTTCTAGCACAGTAGTGGAATCCAAGTTTTAATAGAAATTGGATTTAAATATGCTTCAAATCACATTAAAGTGTCATTTTAATTTTGATTTAAATGAAAATGTATTTCGTGTGGAAATCTGTAATTTGATGGAGGTGACACAGGGTCTTATGTAGTGTAAGCTGACCTTGAATTCATTTTTGTAGCCAAGGCAAATTCCTGATCCTCCTGCCTCTGCCTCCTAAATGCTGACCTTGCGGGTGTGTCCTAGTAAAAATGTAGTTACTGACATGCTGTTTGTCTAAGAAGGTGTAAAGAGGTCAGCTGCTTCTCATTGTAAAATTTAACATCAAAAGGGAGGGTTTTTTTTTTTTTTAAAGAAAGGAAATGTCTGATCTCTGTGTTCTTAGATTTTAATAATGCTGCAGTTGGACCTAACTGCATAAATCTGAGCTGTTCGTTCATCCTGCTTCCAGTGTCGAGAGCACGGCGCTGAGGCTCATCACGGCGCTAGGAAGCTCGGAGGTCCAGCCGCAGTTCACACGATTCCTCAGTGATCCCAAAACGGTGCTGTCGGCAGAATCCGAAGAACTGAACCGAGCCCTGATCCTGACCTTAGCTAGAGCAACCCACGTCACAGGTAGAGACCGCGTGAGCCCCATTAACAGAAGAAGCGCTGCTCCTCTCAGACCACAGTGGGAGAGTGTACTCAGGAGGCAGGCGCCAGTGATCTCCATAAGGCCAGTTACTAATGGGAGCTCATGGCACCATCATTCTGACTACGGGTTTTTGTTTCATAACTGCTTTAAAAAACATTTGGAATTCCCAAAGATTTTTTTTTATGGATTTCTGTATATACATAGATAAAGTATATTAGTAATTAAAATGGGAAAATTTAAAAAATAATAATTCATTTAAAAATGTAGCATGTGGGCCGGGCGGTGGTGGCGCACGCCTTTAATCCCAGCACTCGGGAGGCAGAGGCAGGCGGATCTCTGAGTTCGAGGCCACCTGGTCTACAAGAGCTAGTTCCAGGACAGGCTCTAGAAACTACAGAGAAACCCTGTCTCGAAAAACAAAAAAAAAAAAAAATGTAGAATGTGATATTAGCACAAGTAACATTTATGAGAAAAAGTATTTTATACCACAAAACTTTAATGAAAAGAGGTACTTTTGTTTTCTTTTTCATTGCCGTTCAGTACCTGGTGTAAAAGAATATAGGTGTCTTCTCCAGTCTGCTTCTGGTAGTATTTCTCAGCTGCAGTATGGTAATGCTGCTTTGCTTAAATGAAGACAGTATGGCCTCTCACTGACATGAGATTAGGGAGAAAAGGGATTTCTTAGCTGACTTTTCAGATAATCGTGTGTACCCTTTGTTTAGGATTGGGAACTTATCTAAAGATGAGGCACAGTGTGAATCCCCAACCCTGTCAGTGGGCTCTGCGTACTTGACTGCACCATGATCCTCCAACCTCTTTCTCACATTGAATACACTTTTAATGTACGTGTGCAGTGAACCTTTATGAGTTGGTCTTTTGGAAACTATTCCCTGAGTTAAATAGTTCTAGCAAATGTCAACACATCTCATTATAGTTTCATAAAATTGTATTTGTTGATATCATATAAATTTCATAAGAAAATCTTCACACCTTTGAAAACAGACTTGTGTTGGAGATGAGTTTTTCCAGTTTCTAATTTTCACCTGAAACAGCAGCTTTATCATTCCTGAAAGATCCATCACTTGTTTCTCTTAAAGCAACAGGCTGACTGATAATTTTCAAGGACGTATCTGCTAAATGTTTATCTCTCCATAATTATGGGCATTTGTCAGACTTTTACCTAAAGTTGAAATTCCATTTAAAAAGGCACGATTGTAACCTAGGACTCAGTTGTTTGAGCAATTTCCCATCAGACTCGCTTGTTCTTTGTGATAAAAACATTCAGAATCCTTTCTGATAACTTTAATATTTGTAACTTATAGTGCATTAACAAGTCATCTTAACCGAGACTGGCACCTTTGTCCTTGTTGAAATCAGGAGTCTACAGACAGTCTGGTGCCTTTGAGTTGTTCGGTGAGCCGGGCATCTCACCACCACACCTCTTAGAAAATGCTAAGGATATCTCAGTATTGTTATTTCAGTAGCTTCAAATACCTCCAGTCCTTGACAGGACAACAGGGCCAGGTATGGTACCATAGGCCTGTGGTCCTAGCTTGGAGGGTGATTGCAGAGTTGAGGTCAACGTAGACTTTATTTCAAGGCTCTGTCTCAACAAAGGAAGGATGGAAGGAAGGACAGACACTGGCAACTGCTGATCAGCAGACCACTTTGAGAGCTATTGTTTAAAAAAAAGACACAAAATTCATCATTTTCAGCTACCTTTTTCTAAACTGTTATTTTGTGAAGTAAACATCTCTAATTTAGAGATTTATACTTGTGGCAGACAGAGCATTTAGTTGTTTTCAGTCATCAAATCCAGACATCGACTTTCTAATTCCATTCTCTTGGCCCAGTAAAGACCATACTAAAAGTATAAAATGTCCAGATGTCTGTTGGAGAAGAGGCAGGGGCCGCATGTTGGTTCCCGGCTGCCCAGCTAGCTTAGACCCGAAATAATCACACACAAACTGTATTATTTAGATCACTGCTTGTCCCATTAGCTCTAGCTTCTTATTGGCTAACTTTTACATATCAATTTAACCCATCTCCATTAATCTGTGTATTGCCACATGGTAGTGGCTTACAGTAAAGTTTCAGCATGTCTGACTCTGGCCATGGCTCCATGGCTTCTCTCTGGCTCTGCCTTCTTCCTCCCAGCATTCTGTTTAGTTTTCTCCGCCAAGCTCTGTTCCCCTATAGCTCTGCTATAGGCCCAAAGCAGTTTCTTTATTCATTAACCAATAAAAGCAACACATAAACAGAAGGACCTCCCATACCAGATGTCCCTTGTTGTCTCTTCACTATATGCTGTGCTCATATTTTTTAATAAAAAAACAATCTAAGTCACTCCTAGTCATTTTCAGAGTAAGAAACTTTAGGTCCTGAGTTAAATACAGGTCAATAATAATGACTGTACTGCACTGAAACCCCCTCAGTATACACAGTTGCTTTTTCTTTCTTTGGCATTTTGTATTTGTGGTCATAGAGATCTGACTCACAGCTGTTTGTTTAGATTTTTTTACAGGATCGGATTCAATCCAGGGAACTTGGTGTAAAGATATCCTTCAGACTATCATGAATTTTACTCCTCATAATTGGGCTTCACACACTCTTAGCTGTTTCCCGGCCCCTCTTCAGGTAATTTGGTTCTGAATTACATATTAAATACACACTGAATCTTTCTTCAATCACAGTGGCTTCTTCTAGGGAGTTTAGTCTTGGTGACAGCTAAAGATATTTGACTTTTATTTCCTTTTTGAAAATAATTGCTTTTTCTTCCAAAATCTCTTGAGTTGTTTCTAATCCTATTGAAGACTAAATGTGTTTCTGAAAATGTAATTATTATGGTTTCATTTTTAAAAATAAACAGTTTTAGAATCTCACAAGAGTTAACATATGACCTGAAAAATTCTTTCCTATCACTAAAATAGAGAAAAATATACTTTAATGAAACTTCATAGAGTGTATAGATAGATAGTAAAATTGACTCTGTTGGGTTCTTTTTTTTAACCATACAACAAAATTATATCTGTAGCTTCATAATAAAGAGAAAGGCAAACCTCATGTATCTTGTGCATCTCAGAGAAAGCTTATGGCATGGTGGACTGTGGGTTTTCCATGACTTCTAATGAAGCTATGGTTGTGGTTCTCACATATCAGATTGCTCTGCAAAGCTTCACAAACTGCAGATTTCTGGGTCCCAGCCTTAGAGCTTCTGGCTGAGTAGATAAGGCAAGGCCTGAGGACTGGCTGGGACTGCTGGTCTGGAGACATAGTCAGAACCACTGGGCTATTGTAATCCGTCTTCCCTATAGAGACACTGAAATGGATAGCCTGAGAAGGAGACACATTCCTTTTTCTTCCCTCTCTCCCTTCTCTTAAAGATTAGCAAAATATGATTGAAGAGACTTTGAATTCAAGCTTGCTTGGAATTTCTGTTTAGGAAGTACAGAAAAAGAAACTTTGAGTTGCCAGTAGGCTGGCCTGCACATTTCCTAGTGTAGACATCTAGGCCTTCATTATTGACTTACTCATGGGTAATTCATTTTATAATGCCAGAACCAAATGCAGAGCAGGCTTCTCACCTCCAAATACCCACTATTCCTTTCACTATATCCAGTGACATAAACTTCTGCTCTTCCTTTTAGGCATTCTTCAAGCAAAATAATGTACCCCAGGAAAGCCGTTTTAATCTGAAAAAAAATGTGGAAGAAGAATATAGGAAGTGGAAGTCAATGACTGATGAAAATGAAATTATTACCCAGTTCTCTGTGCAAGGCTTTCCTCCTCTGTTCCTCTGCCTGCTCTGGAAGATGTTGCTGGAAACAGATCACATAAGCCAGATTGGCTATAGGTAAGCTGCAAGCCTAGGCTACAGTCAAACAGCGTTCTCCATGTAAGGAGAGTTTAATCCTCACTCTTTGTCTTGTAGAGTGTTAGAGAGAATTGGGGCCAGGGCCCTGGTAGCCCACGTGAGAACATTTGCAGATTTCTTGGTGTATGAGTTCTCTACATCAGCAGGCGGTCAGCAGCTCAATAAGTGCATTGAAATTCTTAATGACATGGTGTGGAAGTATAACATTGTTACATTGGACAGATTAATTCTCTGCCTGGTAAGAATAAATGAGTTTCTAAGCCTTCTTATTGTCCTTTGATAAAACTGTGTGAGTGGAAGACTTCGTGCTGATTTCCTCTATTTGGCGTCAAATATTTGGATTTATGCTACATTCAGGCTTCCTTAAAGAAAATGAAATGACTGAATTTTTTCACTCAGTATATATTCAGTATTTAGTATTATATTCACAAAGGTACAGAAGTGAATAAAATAGATTTTTCTAGCTTTGTGATGCCTTGAAATATAGATGGTTGATTCTCAGAGGCTCCTACTTGGGTCAGGAAATAGTAAAGAGCTATTGTATTTCTTTGAAGCATGCCAGCTAATGTAACTTCAGTTGCCAGAATTCTGACTGTTTCCCCTTTATACCCAGCACCCTCCAAATGCTGCTTTTACTTCTGCCTGTTAGTGTATTTCAAGCAAAGTTTTTTTTTTTTTTCTTTTAAGGTTTATTTTTATTTTTTATGTGTGTATTTTGCCTGCCTTTGTGCTTGGGAACCACATGTGTGCAATGCTCATGGAGGCCAGCAGAGGGTATCAGATCCCCGGAGCTTGGGAATTGAACCCACATCCTCTGGAAGAGCAGCCAGTGCTCCAGAACTCTGAACTATCTCTTTAGCCCTTCAAGCAAAATTTTAAGAAAAGACTGAATTAGACTGGAAAATTATACACTTTAAAAAACTGTAGTAGTGGTTAGGTACATTGGCACATGCCTATAATACCAACAGATGCAGGGGGATTGTTACAAGTTCATGGCCAGGCTGGTCCACAGTGAGAGCGCAAGGCCAGCCAGGGCATGGTGGTAATATATGCAGTGACTTAGTTCATTGGCTTTGACTTCTTCCTATGGATCATAAATACACAGGTAGTTACCACATAGTAGGGGGACTAAGGTACGACAAAGGGAAAATACTGTCTGAAAACAATGGCATCACATTACCCTCAATAACACATTGTCAAGGAAAGGTTTACTTTCAGGTGCATATTCCTAGCCAAAGGCAGAGTGAACCACAAACAGGCCAGAAAGGGTCAGGTCATCTTTAGGATTACTGAAGACTTGGATTGGGGTAGATTAACATTGAAGAAAATTCTAAAAATATTGAGTTTTATTGATTTACTGTCTTAAAATTTAGCCTACTAGATGGCAGGACCATACCTTTGGACAGATAGGACAATTTTACTTCATTTTTCTCTTTATTTCCAAAGGCCATGCGTAGTCATGAAGGAAATGAAGCCCAGGTTTGTTATTTCATAATTCAGTTGCTGCTGCTCAAACCAAATGACTTCCGAAATCGAGTAAGTGATTTTGTGAAGGAAAACTCCCCCGAGCACTGGCTCCAGAATGACTGGCACACCAAGCACATGAACTACCACAAGGTACTGGCTCCAGCGCTGCTGCGTGGCTCTGCAAAGCAGCTGGGGAGGGGTTGACTGCTCAGTAGGCAGAGTTCTTGGAGTTCCTTCTTTCTTTATGGTCAGTATGGAAACAAATTAGTTGTAAAGTTATGTTAATGAATAGGAACAAATTGTAACTGAGATTTTAACAGGCATGGTTCTGTATAAATGAAGAAAGCTATAGTAAAACTAATATAGTGTCTTGGGGAAGTTGGGCTATCACTGATTGGAGGAGCATGTTATTATTAGCACATGCCAGTTCCCAGCACCCCCCCAATCAAGGATTGCTGTATTTTTTTTTAAAAAAAAATAATTATAGCCAGATGGTGGTAATATAAACCTTGAATCCTAGCACTTGGGAGTCAGAGGCAGGAGGATCTCTGAGTTCAAGACCAGCCTGGTCTACAGAGCAAGATCCAGGACAGGCTCCAAAGCTACACAAAGAAACTCTGTCTTGAAAAAGAAAATAAAAAAGATAAATATTTTTAGTTTTTCTGTATCTCTTTAAGCAAACTTTTCCAAGATACTGTAAATGTCTGTTTCCTCACCCACAGAAATACCCAGAGAAGCTGTATTTCGAAGGCCTGGCAGAACAGGTTGACCCTCCTGTACCAATCCAGTCCCCCTATCTGCCCATCTACTTTGGAAATGTGTGCCTCCGGTTCCTTCCGGTATTTGATATAGTAATCCACAGATTTTTAGAGTTGCTTCCAGTGTCCAAATCACTGGAGACCCTCCTGGATCACCTAGGGGGCTTATATAAGTTCCATGGTGAGTTCATTCAGGTTTTAATTTCATCTGATACCTTTACGAGCAGATAGGCTGGGCGCTGCCACATGGTAATTGGTTCTGCAGGTTCTGAGGTGCTCAGAGACACCTGTGAGATGGTTCCATAAGATGTCGTGGACGCGCAGCGCAAGAGTGAGTTCGGAGCAGGGTGCTTTACTGTGAATGATTTCTATGAGCAAGAGAGATGAAAAGAATATATGAGTCATAAGGGATTTTTTTGGAGGAGGGGACCCTGGTGATAGAACAAAGGGACATATTTGAAGAAAAATTGCTTCATTGGACTGAATTAAGAATGTTTAGGAATTTCAAAATAAGGTGGGAAAGGAAAGTATACCCGACTGCGTGATCACATTAAATGCCATTTTGGGTTTAATAACCTGAGGATGGTGGACAAGTAGAAGTCACTGAGTGAGATGGGAGCATGGGAACCAGTGTTTTAGAAAGCTGGGGTCAGGTGTGATGCACAGCGTGTCTCAGGAGGATACACTTTCAAAGCTACCTCAAAATGCTGGTGTATGTTAGCCTTTCAGAAAGCCGTGGGCTGCGAATGACAGCAAAAGAGCCAGGAGCACAATTGACTTGGCTGGCGCTTGCTTAGGAGACGTTGCTCTGGCCTTAAGACTGGAAACTGGAGCATGATGTGGTCCCTGACACAAATGGAAAAGCTGACCACTGTAGAGAAAAGGTGCCCAGTGGCAGCTGTTAGTCCTAGATCTCCATGTCTTTCCTGAAATCACAAGTGTATAACTACAGAATAACTGTCGGGTTCAAAGAAATTTAAAAGTATTCACTTTTAAAAATCAGCTCTCTTTGGATATGGAAATCCTGTGACTCCAGAGCTGGCTCTAGTCTCTGAGCAAGCAGTTGCAATTGCATAGGCAGCCTTTCTTAGATGCTGTGCTGGTTTCTTGCTCTTTGTCTTTTTTGTTGTTTTGTTGCAAATACAGTGTAGTACTCTGTCCCAGGGTCTTTCTCCCAGTTCCTGCATTAAGGTTGACTCCTGATGTCAGTACCTAAAGGCCTGCCTCTTGCTGTGATCATTTCCCAGTCCTTTGATTCTGACCGTTTTTCACAGCTGTTAACCTTCTGAAGTGGGAACACAACCACAGCTGGCATTTGCTTTCTGTTATTTTTGCACAATAAATTTACAGAGGTGAAATTGTTCACTCAGAATAATGACCATCCTTAAATACTGTGTATATTATTAGGAATCTTCTGACTGACTTGGAATTAAAGTTCTCATTGTATGCAGTTGTCCAGCATGTGAAGTAATGTCACAACCTTCGCAGTTGTTTTTCTGTAGTCTTAAAAGCACACAGTTTACTTTTTACACTTGTCAATAATCTGATAAGCATGGTGACCTGTTTTCTTCTTGGCAGACCGACCAGTGACTTATCTGTATAATACTTTGCACTATTATGAAATGTGCCTGAGAAACCGTGACCATCTCAAGCGAAAACTTGTCCATGCAATCATTGGTTCCCTCAAAGATAACCGGCCACAGGGCTGGTGTCTCAGTGATACTTACCTGAAGCATGCTATGAATGCGCGGGAGGACAATCCTTGGGTTCCAGAGGACTCCTACTATTGCAAGCTGATTGGCCGACTGGTAGACAATATCCTTTCTTCTGTCATGTTTCTTCAGGCTCTTTAGAAATCAAAGTGTTTTAGCTGTGAGAGCTGTAATGTTTTTATGTATTTCAAAATCTCATTTATATATTTTTTTCTTTGAAATAGAGCCTCTGTGTTGTTTAGGTCGACCTCAAACTCCTTGCCTCGAGCAGTCTTCCTGCCTCAGCTCCTCCAGGAACTAAGTCTTCAGTGCACACCACTGCACTTCTTTAGTTCTTCTGGTCTGTGTATGTGTGTTTGTTTGTTTTGAGGCAGAGTCTAACTATGTAGTCACCACTGGCCTGGAACTTGCTGCGTGGGCTAGGCTGGCCTTGGACTCAGAAATCTGCCTCCCAAGCGCTGAAATTAAAAGTGGCCTTGGTGATTATGTTATCTCTGTAAAAAATTTTGAAGTCTTAAATTGCATCATCTTACTAGATAGGCAGGAATTTTCTCTGTTGCTACTCAAACTTAAAAACAGACTTTACAGACAGTTGTTTGAAGTAAGAAGTCCTACTTCTATATTAGTATTCTATGTCTTACAGTGCAGGTGTGTAGCTAGAGTTTTTCTGTGTCAACAGTCACTCCCAGATAGCCACACAGACTTACTAATCATAAATGCTCAGTTGATAGCTTAGACTTGTCTCCAGCAGCCATTACAACTTAAATTAACCCATTTCTGTTAATCTTTGTGCCACCTTGAAGCTCCTTCTTCCGCATCTGGTTTACAACTCTGGAGACTCTGCCCCAAAAATCCTGCCTAGCTATTGGCATGTCAGCTCTTTATTAACCAATGGGAATAATACATACTCATATTTTACAGAAAGACTATTCCACAGCACAGGTATCTATGTGCTCCTGGAAAGCATTAGTCTGGTTGCTTTAAAGAATCCTTTAGAACCAGGTATAGTGGCACATAACCCTAATCCTGGCACTTGAGAGTCAGAGGCCGGAAGATTTCTAAAAGTTCAAGACTAGCCTGGGCTACATAGCAAGATCCTACCTTAATTAATGAATTAAATACGATTATATCCTTGAGTACTTTCAAAGCATAGTGCTATTAACAGACAGTATTATGAACTAAAGAGCTGGTGTGCTGATGGTTTTATTTCTTCAGGTTGACTTCTTGGTCCAGTTATCAGCAAGTCTCTACAACGTGTCTGTGTGCCTTATCAGTGTTGCTTTTTAAGCAGAGGAATATATTTCCTGAGGTAGAAGAATTACGCATTTAAAAGTAATTTTCATGTGAAGATATCCTATAGCTGTAAAGGAAATAGGCTGAAGAAGCCTGGGGACCCCCTGATCCTGTCTCCTGCTGGTGTAGTGTCTGTGTTAGGGGCCACCTGTAAGAGGAACCCCCTTGTATTTCGTGGGTACTGCTCAGTGTGCTCCAGTCCTGCCATACTTACCTGTTTACTTTGTGTTGTTTACCCTTTTATATGTTAATTGCAGTTAAGTCACTTCTTGACAGCTCATAGTCAGATAATTGATAATCAAATGAGATGCTTGCATTGCTTGCATTTAAAACATGAGGTCCCTAAACATTATATAAATGTATCATTAATCTCAGAATAGTCAAATTGTTTTTGCCTTAATCATTGCACCCATGGCTGGCAAGTCTCCTGGACCCTTCCCCAACTGTGACTGGAGATTCAATGAGTTCCCCAATCCCGCTGCCCATGCTCTGCATGTCACTTGTGTGGAACTCATGGCCTTGGCGGTTCCAGGCAAAGATGTTGGGAATGCCCTTCTCAATGTCGTCCTGAAAAGGTCTGTGTCCTTTTTCATGTAGTAAGAGTCTGTTTATTTCTGAAACTGTTACTGTCAAACAAACCTGTGCCCCAAATTGAGCTCATCTTTTGGTTCTCAGTCTCATCTCCATGGTGTAGATGTAAGAGAATGAATACTGCTCAGATTCAGAAGAGCAGGTTGGTTCGCATTGAGGCCGCTGTTACCTCTTTGATAATCCATTTAGGACTGCCGTTAACTTGTGCCTAAGGTCTCTACAGACCACCAGGAGCAGAGGTGTAGTTGTTAGAGCAAGTGCTAGACAGTGGGTTAAGTCTCCAGCTACATCCCAGCCCCCACCCCACCCCCCAAAAAAGGTCCTCTTAAAAGGTTAGAAAAAGTAGGGAATAATGATTGGGTGAAAGTAGGAATAAGTTCAAATAGTCTTTCAACCCCACAACTAGTGTTAAAGGATTCGCACACACAAAAAGGATTTATTTTGTATGTATTAATTTTTTTTCAGTGAAATGTCCATTGTTGTTTGGAGTTGATCAGTTGTGAATCTTCTTAATCATTTTTTTTTTCCAAAGCAAGATCCATGGTCAATCATATAAATGTTTTAATAATTTTACATTTTTTTCTGTCTGCTTGCAGTCAGCCCTTGGTGCCAAGAGAGAACATCACAGCATGGATGAATGCAATTGGTTTGATCATCACTGCCCTCCCAGTGAGTTCCTAGCTGCAGTTTGTACCCAGTGATGGAGTATAACTCCCTCTTCTCTGTTGACCCGGACAAACAGATATGTACAGAGTGAGCCTGTGCTGGGATGTCATGCGAGTTAATAAAGTCTTTAATTCTCCATTCTTTCATACCATTAATGAGCTGGATTTGTAACCAGCTGGTAGAGTGCCTGCCTGTCTCACATGCATGAAGCCCTGGGTCTGAGAACCAGCAGCACATAAACTTGGTGTGGTGGCACATACCCATAATCCTATCACTTGGGAGGTGGAGGCAGGGAGATTGAAGTTTGCAAGTTGTCCTCAGCTACAGTATCATTTTGAGGCTAGCCTGGGCTACCTGCGACCCTGTCTCAATGCATGAACACAGTTACAATCACTATTGCTATTCTTCTGTCGTTCTACTTCAGTTCTACATTATCTACTAGACTTAACGATATCTGCCAGTACCATCTCACCTACCCAGCCTTCATTTCTAGCCCAGACTCTGATCTACTCTTTGCCAAATAACGTGTTATGTATCCAGTCGTTCCTCCTGCACTCTTTGCTCACTAAGAAATGTTTTAAGTCTTGTATGTTAGTAAATAGGACATTGTGCCAGAGTTCTTCCCCTTCCACCATCTGCTAGCTTTTCTAGGATGCGAAGTCTCCCTTCTCCGACCTCCTCATTGTCTCTTGAGCTCTAAATAATGTTGATCAGCACCATGCTCTCTACTTTTGGGTAGCTCTGTGATCCCTGTTTTGTTTACATACTTTCAAAATATAATACCGGTGTTTGTTTCTTTTCTGTACATATATAACAGACTTGTCTGTATGGTAAATATTTTTACTGCATGGTAAATAGCAAGCACTAAGTAATATGCTGGGAAGGTGCAAATCAACCTTGTTCTCAGGTCAGGCTAATCAGTGCAAAAGCACTCAGTTCTGTTTTCAGAATATCCATTCACAGACACAAGCCAGAGGAGCTTCAGTGGGTGTGAAGGCGCAGTAGCATGTGAGCTTCAAGGTCAAATACTGGATATGTGGTTTGGTGTTTCTTTTTTTTTTTTTTAACCAGACTTCCCTCTGCTTTTAAAGGAGCCATACTGGATTGTCCTTCATGACCGAATTGTGAGCGTCATCAGCAGCCCTAGCCTGACGTCAGAGACAGAGTGGGTTGGCTATCCGTTCCGCCTCTTCGACTTCACTGCTTGCCATCAGTCCTACTCCGAGATGAGCTGCAGCTACACCTTAGCGCTCGCACACGCTGTGTGGCACCATTCCAGCATTGGGCAGCTCTCACTCATCCCAAAGTAAGAGCTGGGATTTCTTAAAGCAGTGTGTCAACTTTGTCTTCTTAAGTCTGATTTACATGTGGAGTGTGTTTATCATTCTTGAGTATTGCAGAGTAAGAGTGTTTCAGATAGTGGAGGCCCTGGTTAATCAATTTCAGAATTACTTGTTTGAATTTCTTCTGTGTGTGAGTAGGAACATCTGCTTTCTCATCTTCCATGGTGGTTTCAAGAAGCTTAGTCAGATCTATGCCTTTCCCAGAGTGCATCACAAAAGTCACCCTGGGAACTGAAAAACTGGCCTCAGTCTATTTTCAGATTTTCTTTGCTGACTATAAAATGCTGTCAACTAGATCTAAATTTCATGAGAATGGTGTCTTCATAAATTCTCTTTACCTTTTAGATAATTCACCTGTCATTTAATACCTGTACTTTTAAGAATTTAGTAATTTCTTTCAGTGATCAATCTGTAGAAAATAAAAGCCCGTGAAATATTCAGGATTAAACTAGAAGTATTATTGTTCCAGGTTAGGAGATGTTCAGACTGTAAGAGTGTGTGCTGTGCAGACACGAAGACCCGAGTTCACACATCCCCAGAGCACATGCACGCGCACGCGCGCACACGCGCACACACACACACACACACACACACACACACACACAGAGCCAGACATGACTGTATATAGGCCAGTGCTGGGGAGTAGTGGAAACAGGATTGCTGGAAGCCAGCCCAGCTCCAGCTTTAGTGACTGACCCATCTCAGGGAATAAGGAGCGTGACAGAGCAGACACCTGACATCCTCCTCTGGCCTCTGCACACACAGGCATGTGCACCCACAGACATACACATACCACACCCTCATACGTGTATAAAAAAGGAAACAATATTGTTACCAAAATTAAACAGAACTTTTTTGGTTTGGTTTGGCTTGGTTTTTTGAGACAGGGTTTCTCAGTAGCTATGGAGCCAGTCCTGAAACTCACACTGTAGACCAGGCTGGCCTCAAACCACAGAGATCCGCCTGCCTCTGCCTCCCTAGTGCTGGAATTAAAGGTGTGCGCCACCACTGCCTGGTTTAAATGGAACTTTTAAGAAATATAACAAAGATACTCTTTTCAATCTTCTTAAATATTTTTATAAATAGTATATTAACCTAATTCAAAGAATTTAATTGATTTAACTTTGTAAGAGGCTTTTATTTTTATCTTCGCCCTTTAGGTTTCTCACTGAGGTGCTTCTTCCTGTAGTGAAGACTGAATTTCAGTTGCTGTATGTGTATCATCTTGTAGGGCCATTTTTACAAAGATTCCAACAGGAGAGAACCCGGTGCATGATCGAGGTAAAGTTTCATCTGGCTTAGTGTAAATCTGAATGATGTGTTTCTGGACAAGTGTTTTTTTCACAGTAGAGGTCAGCCATGAGTAGTGAAATTAGTTTCATATGGCCTGGGAGCCACTTTATGGGATTTAATGTACCTATTAGAAGTTTGGTGTTCAGTGCATTGAACTGGAGATGGCAGGGACAATTAGCTGTCATTAGCTGTAACCAAGGAGGAAGTCAAAGTTAAAGGCACAGAAGTGCATTTAAGAATTTACAGTGTCATCATTTAAAATCATGAGACTGGATGAAATCAAGCATTTCTAGGAAAATGAGCAAGAAGAGAATTTTGAAATTACTAGCTGTCACGGGGACTGGAGAGATGAGCTCGGTGCTTAAGAGCACTTACTGCTCTTGCTGAGGACCTAGATTCAGTTCCCAAACCTGCATGGCAGCTCACAACCTGTAATTCCAGTTTCAGAGAATCCGACTTCCTCGTCTGGCATCTTGGTACCAGGTATGCACATGGTGCATGTACTTACACATAAAACAGGCAAATTTTTTTTAATTAGCCATCAGATGGAACAGGAATATAGACTAGAAGCCTAAAAGCCTAAGCATCCCTGGAGTGCATTTATTTCAAAGATGGCATCTAGAAAGGAGACCGTATTCTTATCTTTTTTCTTTTTTTCTTTTTGGTTTGGTTTGGTTTTTGGTTTTTGGTTTTTGAGACCAGGTTTCTCTATAGCTTTGGAGCCTGTCCTGGAACTAGTTCTTGTAGACCGGGCTGGCCTCAAACTCACAGAGATCCGCCTGCCTCTGCCTCCCAAGCGCTGGGATTAAAGGCTTGTGCCACCACCGCCCAGCGAGATCATATTTCTTAATTCTAAGAGAGATACTAATTGTCAGGCCATTTTGTAGCACTGTGATTCCACCCTGAATGCAGGCGTTGTGGTAGCTTCTAAGATTCATGCCCCACGACTGTTCCTCTGTACATGTGCCATCCTGTGTGCCACTGTGGAGACCAGATGGGTTTTGTTGAGTTACTTGATCATTGTAGTCAATTAACTGCATTATTTTTTGCGTAGATTGGTGTGGCGTTTTATGACATGCTGTTGAATGTAGACCAGTGCAGCACACACTTAAATTACATGGACCCCATCTGTGACTTCCTCTATCATATGAAGTATATGTTTACCGGTGACAGTGTAAAAGAGCAAGTAAGTTAACTTTTATACTGTTTAATGAGGTTTGACTTATCAAACTTGAATACATGGTGATATCCATTTTTGTTTCAGTGAGTATTTAGTTTGGGTTTATTTTTGTGAGGTATCTGTTATCAGAGAACATTATTCTAGATACAACAATAAAAAAATGGTCTCTTTGACAAAACATCTGGAAAACAGCTATAGCATAAATTGAGTAGTAGTGTCATTGAACAGTCTTCTCACGTGGGGAAAGCAGTGTTGGTATGGCTAGAAGACCCGAGAGGGTGTTTTCTTAGTGAAGGAGGCTTCCTTTACCCACTGATTAGGGTGTACATTGAACTCACAGTGGCACACCCAGAAGTCAAGCCAGGCTGGTCAGGAGATTGGTGTGTGGAGAGTTTCTGAAGAGAGTAAAGGTTCTCAGCCTGAAGAACTGGTCCCAGGAAGATGCTTTATCCCACCATGCTCCTGTCCCACCATGTTCTTATCCCACCATGTTCTTACCCCAGGGGGTTCGATTACCTCAGTGTCACATGACACAGCATAAGATCTATGGTGAACTGGAAGGGATACACATAAATTCAACATATGAAGAGGCTCTTCCTACTAGCGCTGGCTGAAAGTGGGAACAACTTCCTTGGTCATGCATGTGTTTCCCGTGTGTTAAGAAACCATCTGAGCAGTGTTGGTGGTGGCAGTCTGGCAGATAGGTGAAGACATCCTGCAGTTTAGGTGTTGACAGTGTGGCACATAGATGAAGTATATCCCCTTCTTGTCAATACTTGACTGCTGTTCCCTTCCCTTTCAGGGTGGTTGTGGGACACTGTTTTCAAATGTAGTTTTGTTGGATTTTTCTGGTAATTGGTTCTATGAACAGTACAGAGAAATGGGTTCATTGTAACATTCCTAGGCTTGCATATGTTGATCTTTGAGCATATTCACCCTCTCTATCAGGGAGGAAGGTAACTGCTGTGTCAACATTTGCTTGCTGGTCTACAGTGCCCACTTCTTAGGGCTGAGACCAGGACGGCATGGACTTTTTCATGCCTTCACAGCAATGTTGTGGTTAATCCCTCTGAAGGAGGGAAGGATTTCTTTTGGTGTTTGCTTCTGTTAACACACACAAAAAATGGGAGAACTGATCAGTGCTTTTTAAAACCAAAATGTATTCTTTGTATTTGGACTTAAACTTTGACAAGGGAGAAAAAGCAAAAGGAAACATTGCTGTCATCCTGACCTTTCCTCCTGAGGTCAGAGAACAGTAAACCTAAGAACATTCCTCTCTTAAAATATTTTCTGAGTGCATCCACTGTGTATGATGAATCCAAGTATAAAGTTAAGGAAATCGCTTTGGAGATAAATGTTGCAAGTGTTGTTTGTCCAAAAACTCTAACTATCCTTTCTGCTTCTGCTAGCATAGCATTTGGGAAGGATAACCAAGTTCTCAGATGTGTACAACTTCTAATGGAAACAATTCTAGTTGTAGAAAGCAGGATAACTGGCGGTAGATGGATGGCAAGTTCTTGAAGTGCTTGCTTAGACAGAGATAGACATATACACACTACATATACATTGTGTGGGGGAAGGAGAATACATTGCTTATGTAAAAAAAAAAAGTATCTGTTTTTTTTAAAGCTTTTTGAAGAGACTCTGGCCAGCTCAGGCATGGCAAACATGGATCTGACAATCCTTGCCCTTCTCCCCATTCCTTCTGCCTTGCTAAAAACCCCTAGGTTACATCCCTAAAGCTGTAGCCACTAAGGTCTGTTTCCTCATTTGTCCACTCCCTCCTCCTGAGGCTGACTTCCAAGGTCCATCTATCAAAGTATTGGAGTGCAACACTCAGAAGCCCCCTTTGGCTCACCTAATTAACTTGCCCAAATTAAAATTAAACACCACATCCTAACACAGGGTTTCCCCTTGTATCTTTATAAACTGCCATTTTCCTGTGTGCCATGTCTGACTCCCCTCTATCCACAGGTCCCTCCAGGAAAAATATCCCTGCTCCCTTTCCCTTGTTGCTTCCCCTTCTCCCTCATCCTCTATCTCCTATCTTTTTCTCTTATTCCCTGTCCTTCTTCCCTCTGAGGCAAATAAATCTCCTTTGTGCTGAGAACTTGGTTTTGGTGGTCCTGAGCCTTATTTCCCCATCTGCCACCACCCCCTTATATACTGTTGAAAACTGAAAGTCACTTCTGAAAATGTGAGACTATTTGTATGTTTTTTTCTTAATTGTATTCTTGTTTCTTAGGTAGAGAAGATTATCTGTAATTTAAAGCCAGCTTTAAAACTTCGGCTTCGATTCATCACACACATTAGCAAGATGGAGCCAGCAGTGCCTCCCCAAGCCCTGAACAGCGGGTCTCCAGCCCCTCAGCCTAGTCAGGTGCCAGCACCTCTACCAGTAACTCAGTGAAGCTAGTGATGCCAGAGACGCCGTGGTGCAGAAGAGCACATCTGCCTGCGAAAGTGACTCACGCCTCCTAAATCTGAACACTGTGCCCTGTGCTGACAGGACAGAAGCAGCCACCATGTTCAGATTGATTTATTCTGATTCAAATACTGGATCTCTTGACACCCTATAATTTCCTTCACCCGGTCTATATTTTTGTCTCTAAGAGATTAAGTAAGCTACATGTTCATCTTCATAACAATTTATTTGAGTCCCTAGGAACGTGGGGGTTTCTATAATTAAGTGGCTTTTACCAGGCACTCAGATTTCTTGTTTCAGCCATTTTTTTAATTATGACAACTTCACATTTCATATACATTATCTTAAAGATACGACACATGTAAAATGGACATTGCAAACCCTTTTATATGTAAATGTCTTTTGGTCTGTCTTTAGAATAGAGCTTTTTTATTAATGGAAAAGGCCTTGTGTTTACAGGAACAAATGGGGTTTCATATTCTTTTTTAACTGGCTGTAAAATTTTATTGTAAATATAAAATTTGCAAATATTTCCAAATAAATGTTTTAAAGTTTCTACCAAAGTAGATAAGGAAGTTTTTGCATTTGCTCTGAACTTTCTGTATAAAATGAGTCATGTAAAATACATTTTATACATTTCTGTATAAAATGAACCATGTAAGAAATAACATCTGAGATGGATAAATTTCAATAAAGCCATACTCAATTGTTGGATTTCCTGATCTGTTTTTGAAATACACTAGCTGCCTTTCCAGATTCATACTCACCTGGCAGATAAGATTCTTCAAATTCTCTGAGTTCTTATAACCTCCCGAGTTTTAAATGTAGTGCACATTTTTCATTCTGTAAGGTTTGTTTGATTTTTGAGGTGCTAATTTAAAGGGAGATGGCGTTTTGAAGCCCTCGAATGCCTGTAAAGTTTCTGTAATGACCTAATGTGAGCGCTGCTCCTTGGAGAGCTAGGCTGCCCCTCTGTCTACACCACAGATGTTAGCACCTGGAATCGCGAGATACTCTTTGTCAAAAAAAATTGTGACAGTGAATTTAGCCAGCTACATTTCAGGTTCTTACTATGAAAAATTATACCAATGAATTTAGCCAGCTACATTTCAGGTTCTTACTATGAATATGATCCTCCTAGTCCTTTATTTTTGTAGTTCATGTCATTGCAATCACTAAATCTTTATCTGCCATGCCTGACTATCTTAAAACCTACAGTGCATCATTAATGTTTCTAGGCTGATAAATATTCTTAATCTTCTTCAGAACTTTTATAGTAGGAATGATACCAAATGTTATTCTTAACATAGTCTCAGTTATATTCTTTGTACCTCAGGGACTAGATCACTGCTTTGAGATCCTAGGATGAAAACATTTGACCCTGGCATTTATATTATATTATTATATACATTTGATATTGAACAGAAGAATGAAATGCAGTATTAACCACTTTCTCAAGGGCATATTTATGCTAGTCAATTTGTTAAAAATTCAATTATCCTTGTCTAGCTTAAAAAACAGAAATATGACTTTTTCTCTGAATGGAGTTTTAAAGTTGTTAATTAGGGACATTTATAGAACACAGAAACTTTGGGTTTATAATTGGGGGAAGAAAATTTCTACATTATTGTATCTTAAAATAAGGGTTTGGGCATTTGTTTTCAGTGAGTAACTGTGGCTCACCCCAGCTGGATTCCAGTGAGGGAGACACTGCCTCTGCTGTGTGTGGCGGTGTTAACAGATGTATGGGCTAGTAAACATTTAAATTTTGGAACTAAATTTTAAATTTTTCCTGTCGGTTTTTTTTTTTTTTTTTTTTTTTGGTTTTGGTTTTTTGAGATAGGGTTTCTCTGAAGCTGTGGAACCAGGCTGGCCTCGAACTCAAAGAGATACCTGCCTCTGCCTTCCGAGTTCTGGGTTTAAAGGTGTGTGCCACCACTGCCCAGCTTAAATTTTTCTGAAGCTTTAATGTAAATAGCTGCATGTGACTACTATATTGTACAAGGTACTCTAAAGTTACATCGTAATTGCCTAAATTAATTCAATAAACTTTACTTCAAAGGCCGTACAGGTGGTAATTAGGCTTAATCTGTAGGTGTAGGTGGGAAAACTCAGGTGGTCAAGCCTTGCTCACGTGCAGCTGCTAAAACAGCAATAAAAATCCCTTCACAGAGTCAATTCATTCCAGAGTTCCCTGCCTTGCTGAGGTGAGGGCAAACGTGACACACTTGTTCTGACAAATGACACTTTATTTTTATTGATTTATTGATTTATTTTTTTGTATTTCCTCTTTCCTCAGCTTACTTCAGAACCGAGGTGAGTTTTTAGAACCCTAAGAGTTTGAGCTAACCAGGGGTGCTATAGATGCAGTGATGAGATCTCAAAGCCTACGGGACATTAACTGGACTCCTATTGTGTTAATACCTTTGGAAAAACAGAAACAACCGGTGATTTCTCTGGTTCCTGCACAGATGTTTGTGAGTCCCTTCTTTGCTGATATCTACAACATCAATTATGCTTAAAATATCAATGTTATGTTTGCCTAGAAAAAGAAAGGGTTACCTGATATCAATGAACTTGGAGATTGTCTAAGCCTGTGATTAGCCATTTTCAGGTAAGACAGAAACCAACCTTTAACGGCTTCAAAGTCTTACATTGTTTTAGGGATGATTATTTCTAAGCCTTGTAGGAATCTTCACAGTGATTTTAAGAAGGGTGCGTGGGGGGATATGGTATGCACATGTGTGGTTTGGTATGTACATGGATAAGTATGTTGCATGTGTTTGTAAAGATGTAGACAACAGGATTTTGTCATGAGTTTATTACAAAAATCACATCTTTTGAACAATGTGGACACAGCTGCCTCCCTTTGGACACCTTTGTCTCCAACTATCTGATGGTCCAGTCTAGTGAGCCAGCACTCCCACCGATGTGTATTTTAAATGCTGCAGCATTTTTAATTGGAAATTAATTTATACTGCTTTTTAAGGGTAACTTCTGCTTAAATTAGGAATATGTATGTTCTAATTTCATAGCTGTTCAAATGTCCACACCCTGAGTTTCATACCATAAAGGAACTTGTGAAATACGGGGGGGTGGGGGGGAGGATATCATGCAAGAATGAGCCCTTTTGCTCTCATGAGTCAGCTGATTTTCATGTGTCTCATCCACATTTACTTAGGTGGGTTAAGGTAGTCGATCCCTGGCTTATGATTACCCTCCCGAGCAGTCCCAAAGCAAGACAAGGTCAATGCTACTGCTGTGTTCACTGTCCGAGTTGCCTCTTCCGGTGTCTTCGCCAGAGCTGGGTTTACTTCCATTATATCTAGTCCTGAGAGTAGCCCTACAACAACAACAAAAAAAAATGGTAATGATATCGTTGATAAGAATAACTGACATTTTAAAATCTGTGACAACTGATTCTAAAGTGTATCTCGTGGAGCAGAGGTGAGAACCAATGGAAAACATGTATCATATCACACAATGGGCATCCTTGGGTTAGGTCAGAGAGGCCCACTGACACACTGGCCAGGGGTGCAGCTGTTTCTTCATTGCCTTTTTTTAACCTACCTGTCTTGTAAATTTCTTCTGTGATGTAGAGACCTTCTCTGTAGGATAGGCCTCCCAAAACAGGTGTGCCAGTAGCCGCTGTGAACGCTGGGTCCAGTCCATCAACATCAAAACTCAGATGAATGGGCCTTTTCTTTCTTTTAAGAAATAGGAAAGGCTTTCCATTAGAGTGGCAGTTTAGGAATCAATAATCAAATATGGGTCTTTATATGCTTTATAAAACAACCCATGGAAATCCCATGGTTTTACCTAACCTTTATTAACAACCTATATTGATAAGAATTGTCAGTAGCAAGCCTTGGTTACACACATGCATTCAAGAGCATCGTACCTTCCTAGTAGATAGCTGAATGTCTCTTCCATCACCTTGCCAATTCCCAGTCTATCCACTTCAGACATTGAGAAATATTTAATTCCTAGAGTTTTTATAATATAGCTACAAAAGAACAGATTTAAGTTAATAAGACTTTTCTTATGTTCCCTATGGCAGATTTACATAACATACATAAAATATTTATTTCATTTACATATTACATATTTACATAATATTTACAATTTATCTAAATATTAAATATTTACATAAGATACATAAAATAAGTCCTGTGAACTGTGTTATATATACACATAGTTGTATTTTAAGAGTAAATCATTATAATCTTCCTGAATAATACCTATGTTTCTAAGTGAATATAAATACATGTACAGTTGTATACATGCATGTATACATAATGACAACTTAAAAGAACCTCCTCTTAAGAGTTAACCAGTAAAGTGTACTTAGCATATAAAAGAACATAGACTAAACTTACTGTTCCCCAGGGTCTACGTCTCGCAAGCCGATGTACACAATATCCTTGGCAGATATACAGGGAGTCACCCAGGAGAATCCTGGTATATCGGGAAACTAAAAACGACAGCGTTTCTATTTAGACCAGCGTGTTTCTCTGGAACAGATCTGCATTTAATATTGAGCACCCTTGATCGCACAGACCTGACCCTTAGAGGTTAAGTGTAGAAGTGATTTTTAAATAATGTGAGATTAGGAAGGGTTACTTGCCTCCCCTTGTGTGCTTTTGATTGCTTTGACCTCAATAGCTTTGCCCTGGGGCCCATCCTACCCTGAGCCCTTGTCAGTAGTTTCGTGCTCCATGCCCCATTTCTGCGATGCTCAGATTCTTTCCCAGGACTCTGATACCAAGAAACGTGTACTTTCACTTCTTTAATGTCACTTCCCTTTCTCCAAAGGGCTTAATCCAGTGTTCTAAAGAAGGTACTCTGGAACAGGGATGGGTTCTTAATCCAGTGTCCTAAAGAAGGTACTCTGGAACAGGGATGGGTTCTTAATCCAGTGTTCTAAAGAAGGTACTCTGGAACAGGGATGGGTTCTTAATCCAGTGTTCTAAAGAAGGTACTGTGGAACAGGGATGGGTTCTTAATCCAGTGTCCTAAAGAAAGTACTCTGGAATAGGGATGGGTTCTTAATCCAGTGTCCTAAAGGAGATACTCTGGAACAGGGATGGGTTCTTAATCCAGTGTCCTAAAGAAGGTACTCTGGAACAGGGATGGGTTCTTAATCCAGTGTCCTAAAGAAGGTACTCTGGAACAGGGATGGGTGCTTAATCCAGTGTCCTAAAGAAGGTACTCTGGAACAGGGATGGGTTCTTCCTCGCGTGGTTCAGGTAAGTGCTTCTCAGAGTAGAGATTGGAAGCCATTGAAAGCCAGGCAGGGTGGCACACTTCTGTCTTCGCACCCAAAAGACAGGTGGAAAGTTCTAGCCAGTCTCAAACAGCTAGCAAGACTCTTGCAATATCTGCACCGGGCTCTTTTGACTAGGGTCTGATGTGAAGAGTGCACTTGGTAAAAAAAGGAAAAGCCTGTGACATGTAGTAGCAGATGTAGGAGACAGGAGACCCACTTGCCCTTGCCTCGTAATAACTCGCCCTGTTTCTGGATAAGTTGTTTACCCTCCGAATCTCTTTAGAAAGGGTTGGTCTGTCCTTCTACTCGAAAGGGTAGTTTAAGAATCCCAAAAGACCAGGTGTGGTGGCATACTCCTTTAATCCCAGTACTGGAGAGGCAGAGGCAGGCAAATCTCTGGGTTCAAGGCCAGCCTCATCTACAAAGTGAGTTCTGGGACAGCCATGATTGTTACACAGAGAAACTCTGTCTCGGAACAACCCACTCACCCCCCCCACACACACACAAAAAAAGAAAATCCAAAGAGAAAGCATCCCTATTTCCAGCAGTCATAGGTTGAGGATATAGTTAAGCCTGTACTAGTCTGGTCTGCAATGAACCTATACAAGCTCTCCCCACTAGACAATACAGTTGAAGCTCTCTTTTCGTAGTATTTATACTGCATTTGATATTAACCTAAAGTATGTAAGAGGATGCACATAGGTTATATGCAATATGTCGTACTGTTTGAGAGACTTGAGCACCCATAGTTTTGGTGTCTGTGAGGTCATGGAACCAATCGCTCATGGATACAGAGTGACAACTCCGGGTGGAATTCGTCTGCAAACTGTCCAGTAGAAGCCTTACTGCCTCTACAACTCACCTTTTGCTTATTTACTATGGAGAAGATAGCTTGAGGTTACAGCAAGGACACCTCCTCAACTACTACAGAGCTCTTTCATATCAGCAGGAGCTCTTACCTTTCCTTTTAGTTCTTTCAGGAGAAAGGACACAGGTTGTCCATGCAAATTCCCAGTGCCCGTCGTCAGCGGAGTGTTGATATCAGTGTGAGCATCCACCCAAATGACACATAAGTCAGGATGGACCCTGGCATGGCCAGAGATGCTTCCAATTGCCATACTGGGGATGGGGGAGGGGAAGAGTTTGTGTGAACATCAGGTTTACAGTATCATCACATATATCATATTGTTAGCCCAAATACTGTGCCTATTTGAGAGCTTTTAAGTCCATTTAGCTTGTGCATAGACCTTAAGGGTGCTAGTTAAACCATTAGAACAATAGAGAAGGGAGAGCTATCACCAGTTAGTTTACCTTGATGACATCACTAAGAAAGCTATGGATGGACACTCTTTAGTTCTTAGGGTCGAACTAGCTCCTTTTCTGGACTCTCCTCTCTCTTGTTAAGTACTTGATTCTCTGAGTTCAATTATAGCACATTCTTTCATTTTTTTCCTCAAAAGTCAGCACTTTTATAATCAGGGAGAATCACTAGGGTGTGCCTTCGTCCCCTACAACCAGTGTCTGTCTGTCCAGTCAGTGCTCAGCTTCACGTTAGCCCCTATTCTCTCCTTGCAAGGCCCCATTCTCATCAGGTCCAGAGACATTAAAGCCCGTCTCAAAATCTTCCTGACTCCACATTAGGCCAGAATAGGGGAGCTAAGTGATATCTTGCACAGAAGTTAACAATAGGCCAGACGTAGGATGCCTGTGTCATCACACTTGTAAACATGTAAATACGACTCAGAGTCATGAATGTCAGGATTCTCAAAGTAGAAACGTCCGTGCCTTCATGTCCAGGTATTGTGTATGCATTTGGCGTGATGTCTGCTGTTATTCTACGTCTCACGCCTTTGGGCCATCTGTACCCTTACCATTTCCACTTTCAATGTTCCCGCTTAGAAAAGAAAGGAAAAAAGCAAACCCAGTCTAAACTGCAGCTGTGCCATAGCAGCCATGCACCCAGGAGCCGCCGCGGAGCATAGGGCATGGAAGGAAGCAGCTCTCTGGCTACAAGAGCAGCCCGGGTGTTCTCACTCTTCAACTTATGGGGCCTCCCCAGGACGCCATCCCGGAGTGCAAACAGGAAACTGGCTCTAGGCACAAAACTGGTCTTTGCTGAAAATGTAAAACCAAATATCTGGCAATATGGATACGTATAAAAGTGTGTGCGTGAGTGTGCGTGTGCGTGTGCGTGAGAGTGTGTGTGTGTACACCCAGAGTGGAGTCATTCCATGATGAAAAATTTCTCAGCCAAAGTGATACTTTTGTGGGCATACTAGGTAGAAACATAAGGAAACCTAGACTGTTGATTTAGAACAGAACATGAGAAATGACAGAAAAATAATTGTCAACTGGTCATGTATTTGTGTGTGTGTGTTCTTTCACAACTTTTATAGTGCTTTTATAATGGAAACATGTATTTCTAAGTTCACCTAAATGAATTCTATCATCAATAATCAAGTCGAATAGACTGTGACTTCCTCCAGTGGCTAATCACTATAAAATTTAATGTATGTTGAAATCCACAGTTGCCATATTTCCTGTTGTAATGGATAAAGATATTTTAAGACTTCAAATAGAGCTCAGCCTATGTTTCCATCATAAATTAGCCTGCACAATGTCCCTAAATGCAAAAAAGTACGAAATATCCTTCAGTGCTTTCTTGTCTGCTTTTTCATTCTTCTTAGGTCCCCTTATGGCGTTTGTGCCCAGCCCCAGGAATATAACCAGTTCACAAGACCTGTGGTCTCCACCCAACACCACACTGACTCTTCCATTCTTCTGGGCCTCTGCCACCACACCAGCCAGCTGTTCATTGGCTTTTCCCACAGATCTTGGGTTCTTCACAATTTGAAAGGAGCTGTCGCTAGGGACATCACCAAAGGCCAGGTCCCCATAGTCTTTCACATCACACTCTGCAATGAAAAGTGTGATGTTACTAAATGGAAACAGACAGCAAGCCAGCCCTCCAGTCACCAGAGATGCTCGCGCTTACCAGGGCCTCCCTATTTCCCGAGTCAATCCATGGAGACTGGGAGCCGAAAAATAACACTAACTTGGTGGTCTTGATCCACTAGGGAACAGCTTCCTGTTCCATGCCCCACCCCCACCCACCACCTGCATGTGTGCATACACATGTGTTAAATGCTTTCTCTCTTTCTGTGATAAGCATGTTTAGTTTTAAGTAAGTGTTTTATATGTCCCAAATGAAATACCTCAGAAGTAGTTAACATGTAGTGAAATACAGTAGCGATTTCTAACTTTCTGACCCTGCTTCAAGGATCCTGGTT
Organism: Arvicola amphibius; assembly: GCF_903992535.2. NCBI lineage: Eukaryota > Metazoa > Chordata > Mammalia > Rodentia > Cricetidae > Arvicola > Arvicola amphibius. The sequence continues at coordinate 32,787,559 of NC_052054.1, forward strand.
TTCTACTCGGGCCATCACCCACCGAAACCTCCAGCTTCTTCCCCCATCTTGCCTGCCTTGTGTACTGAAAATGTCAATGCTGTGTGTGTTTAGCATCAAACCTCCCAGGTCAGAGACTCCAGGAAACGCATACTTTGTGCTTACACTTTTTCACATAAAAAAAAAAAAAAGAAAAAGCAGGGAATCCAGCGTTCCTAAGGACCTGGCTGTGCTTTCTGTCATAAATGCCCTGACATGAGTCTCTAAACTGGAGAGCATCCCGTAGCAGTGATATGGGGTCTGTTCAGTGTTCTGAACTAGCCTTTGCTGAAGTATTTGTTATATTTGTGTGTATTTGTGTGTGCCTAAAATTGAGTAATAGAGTCAAGAAAATTCACCTGATACAGTAATTGGTTTATTCTAGTTACCTAAGGATAAGGCTTCATCCTTGAGCTTTTCATTCTCCAGTGAGCGGCCTCCCTCCCTCCTTCCTTCCCCTTCTTCCTTCCTCCTCCCACACTCCCTCATGCCCTATTCACATCCACACTTTCCAGCTTTACGAAGTGATACTTAAGCATTAACACTCAATCATCCTAAATGTGAAGGCTATCAAGTTTGGAGAATCCTTACAATCTTGTAGCCACCATCATGTGAACCACTCTGTTCCTCCATAGGCAGTGCCTGCCCCAACCGCAACAATTATCGATTGCTTTCTTTAGCTATCTTCCTGTCTTCCTAGGACCTTATACCAACGAGTCATGTGGTCATTTGTGTCCAGCCTCTCTCACTTAGCATGCTGTCGCAGAGACTCATCAGTGGCCTTGTCTGTGTTCTGTCTGATCCTTTTCGTTGCTCAGTACTGTCTCGTTACATATACACACTTATTTTACCCATTAACCAGTTGGGGTTCTTTGTTTTTCATGTGTGTATGTTATACTGCTGTTACTCATGCAAGTACAGGTCTTGTGTGTTGACAGAACAGCCAGACTGCTTTCTAAATCGATTGCATCTTTTAACTTTTCACCGGAAATACATACAGACTCCAATTGCTCCACCTCCCCAGTGCTTGGCCTCGTGTAAGCCTGCACATGTGCACACTAAATGTGTTCTTCTTGCTGTTATTATTGCTGTTTTGTTTCATTTTCACGATGTAGGGATCCTCTTGCAATAGTAATGCGTGTTCCTTTCAGATTCCCCCCCTCCCAACTCCCCTGTCATCCACCCAAACCTCTTGTATCATACATTCTTTTGTAGGATAGTTTAGCTGGAAAGAGCAAACCAAGTAAGGAAAATGAGAATATTCCACCAGCAATGTCTACTGGGCATCCTTCTTAGGCCCTGCTTCTTTTGTAGGACATGGTTCTCATGATTAAAATAATAAATAAATAAATAAATAAATAAATAAATAAATATAGCCCTCGATTCCGTGGTGTAAGTATCACTGTGGAAGCACCCTCCTTTTTTAGAAGCCTGTCCTTCCTTCCTTCAGAGTGATAGCAACATTATCTGATCATCTTTCAACTTTAAAATTACCTTTCTCTTTAAGTTTCTCCACCAGACCAGCGCTCCTCAATGCCGCGGGGCCCTTCTCTACCCCTCCTCGAGGCTGAGCAATGCAAGAAGTACAGTTTTCAGTCGTGATTGTGACTATCCAATGCCCACAAGAAAAACTTCCCCTGCGTTTCATCGATGGAATCAGTAGCCATTAGTTTTTGAGCTCCCACGGATCCAGGTCCTTACATTTTCTCACCTAATCTTCGCAGTGATGTGGTACTAGAACCAGACAGAAGGTACTAGAACCACAAAGCCATTTCCATCCTGGCAAATAGCAGCTGAGTACAAGAACTAGCTTCGTAAGCTGGTCCTGGAATACCAAAACACACTTTCCTTTTCCCATCACGCAAAATCACTAAATTTGGACATTCAGTCACAACTTTTGTACACGGATGGTTGTTTCAATACTGATACGAAAACAGGATGCTTCTAATTAAGTCCGGAACAGGGTGTGCCATGCATGCTGCCTATAACAGGTGATCTTTGGGCTTGGTCTTACAACATCGGCAGATGGTCAGGGAAGATGATGGGTAATGGAGAAACTTTGCTATCTGGGGAAAATCTAGGGCAAAGACATCAGCAGGGGAAAAATATGACCTGGAAAGACCTACATGCAAGTCAACATACAAGACCTGTACCTGAAAGGAGAACAGTGGTATTAATAATAATAATAATAATAATAATAACAACAACAAAAAAAAAACCAACAAAGTACCCCAACTGGTAAATTGAGGTTAATTTAGGTCTCTTGGGGAGAAACCAGGCAAAAATGGTCACCCGATACTTGAAACCACAAAGGCCAGAATAATAATTTCAAATTCTGATGTGTTGAAACCTGACATGAGAAATCCTGCCTTGCTGAGTTAACATCCAGAAAGCTAACCATCTTTTTCCACGGAAAAATTCCTCCCCGGCTTTGTGGCTGATAGAAGTCTAATTAAATAACGCCTTTCTGTATCTTTCTGATATTTTTTTCAAACCCTTTAGGATACAAAAATAAATAATTTTATTTTTCAATTTAAAGGCACACAGAAAGCTGGCCAGGAGATTGGTGTCAAAAGTCACATGTGTTTATCCTAAGGACTGAAACTGTAACCCTAAACTAAGCAAATACTTCCTCTCTAGTCAAGTGACAAATGATCTTCCCCAGGTGCTAGGCAAATCCTGGTGTCAAATTTCTACCCATAGCCACCAGGGACCTTGAATACTCTGCCTAACACAGTTCTGTCCCTTTACATCTCATAAATTGTTTTAAAACTCATTTTTCAATTGAAGTATACTATGTGTATATATTCATAAGGTTTAGCATGATTTCTGGATTTATGTAGGCACTCGTAATATCAACGTAGGTGGACATATCCAGCACCTTAAACATTTATCATTTCTCTGTAATAAGGGTATTTAAAATCTCTGTTTTTAGGCTGCATAGTGCAATATCCTTTATGTGTATGTGTGTGTACATGCACACATGAATGCACACGTGCACCAAGTATGTTTTGAGTGTGTGTGTGTGTGTGTGTGTGTGTGTGTGTGTGTGTGTGTGTGTGTAGACCAGAAGACAAACTCAAGATATGTTTGTCAAGATGCACATCTTTAATCTCGCCACTTGGGAGAGTAAGGTAGGTGATATAAATCACCCTGATATTAGCTCCATAGTGTATGATGTGTATACATACATATGTGTGTGTACAAATATATATGTGTGTGTGTGTGTGTGTGTGTGTGTGTGTATGGAGAGAGAGAGAGAAAGAAAGAAAAAAGAGAAAGAAAAAGAAAGAAAGAAAGAAAGAAAGAAAGAAAGAAAGAAAGAAAGAAAGTTAGCTCCATGCTAGCCAATGCCCCATCTTAAAACAGTTTTTCTCATTGTGCAGACTCTGTCTAGCTTTTTAATAAATACTCCTTGTGAGTGTGTGGAGGGGGAGTATTGTCTCTCACTAGCCTAGAACACACAAGTAGGCTGGACTGGCTAGCTTGTGAGCCAAAGTTTCAGCTCTCAAGTTCTCATGCTTGTACAGCAAGCTCTTTACCAGCTTGGCTGTCTTCCCAGCCCTGGTGGATTATTCTTAACTATACTCATCTGGCCTCTTCTGACTTACAGTTTTATGTCCTTTGGTCTTATTGCCAGGTTTCAACCTAAATGTTTACCCATGGAGTTCTGAGTGTTGCAATGGAGGACTGACATATAGGTGACACCCAAACTACAATTCAATGTGACTCACTGGTCTTTCCCCTTCTCCTTGTCAGGCATCAGAACAAACCCTATAGAGACCTCTCAGTGACACTGTATTTGCTATGACTGTCAGTAGGTTTTTCTGTGGAATGTTTGGGGTTTGTTTTGTCCTGTTAATGCATGTTCTTATGTGTCCCAGGTTAGTCTCAAACTCACTGCATAGCTAAGGATGACCTTGAACTTCAGATCCTCCTGCCTCTACCTTTTGGGTTTGGGAGTGACAAGGGCATGCCACCAGACACAGTTTATGGGGAGCTTGGCGGGGGGTCTAACCTAGGGCTTTTGTCTCATCAAGTTTGCAAACCCTCTGCCAACCGCTTCCCTAGCCCCTCACCATGACATTTTCTAGCATTCCATTCTTTTTTTTTTTCTTTTTTTTCTTTTTTGGTTTTTCGAGACAGGGTTTCTCTGCAGCTTTTTTAGAGCCTGTCCTGGAACTAGCTCTTGTAGACCAGGCTGGCCTCGAACTCACAGAGATCCGCCTGCCTCTGCCTCCCGAGTGCTGGGATTAAAGGCGTGCGCCACCACCGCCCGGCTAGCATTCCATTCTTTCTCTGATTAAAACTACTTGTCATGATGGCTGCATGCTCATGTTGGTTTCTCTGCCCACTTTGGAAATTGCTTTGTCAGCAACCCTATTTAAAGTGTCATGTCTAGCCCCTAACTAGCCTCAAGGTGATGATTTGCTATAGAGCCGAGTCTTCTAAATCAGCTTCATAGACCAGGGGCACAAGCTTTGGTACCAGACAACCCTGTCAGGAAGTACACAGTGAAGATTCCATGACTTTTAGTAAAGTAGCAGAATGTTCTAAGCCAGAGGATGTCAACCTGTGGACCCCTTTGGGGTCACATATCAGATATTTACATTACAATTCATAACAGTAACAAAATTAAAGTTATGAAGTAGCAATGAAATAGTTTTGTGGTTGGGGGCGGCGGTCACCACAACATGAGGCACTGCGTTAAAGGCAGTGTTAGGAAGGCTGAGAACCACTGCAACCCTTAATTAACTCTTATCCGATGAAAACAATACCTATCTAGTTCAGTCTTTGTTCACCGTCCTTGGAATGAGGTGAGGCAGAGAATGGGGTTCTTTCTCAGACTCAAACTTCTAACCATCTTCCATCTAACCTCTTTTTCGCCAGTGCGTCACACTTAGGTCAACTGTACATACAAAGCTAGCAGTTTCACCTACTGTAGCTTACTACAGGAAAAATCTGTCTCTGCTCTTACACTCATGAGACAGTGAGCTTCAGACTCACATCCATGTTGAAGGAGAATCTCTGACACGGGAGAGCTACTAAGAATGCACAGTGCAGCAGATAGCGTTTTAACATATTGTCCCCTAGAAGGGCCTTGACCGTGATGGTCAACTCTCTACCTAAGTCCAGAGGCCAACCAAGGTAGGTCTTCCTTCCTTCCTTCCTTCCTTCCTTCCTTCCTTCCTTCCTTCCTTCCTTCCTTCCTTCCTTCCTTCCTCCTCCCTCCCTCCCCCCTCCCTCCTTCCTTCCTTCCTTCCTTCCTTCCTTCCTTCCTTCCTTCCTTCTCTTCCTTCCTTTGCTCCCTGTTTGCCTCTCTCTTTCCCCTTTTTCTTGTCATTTTCAAGTCTGTTTCATAACCCATTCCAACAGTGGATAGAGGACTGAGAACGACCCCGTTGTCAAGAATGCATACTGCTCTTGCAGAGATAAACTAATATATACCCAATTACAAAGAAAGTAAAATCCTTAAAAATAAAAGAACTGACGAGCCTACTATGGATTTTTAAAATATTTTCCTCATTATTTGTGGGGGGCTGGGAGTGTGAGGGCACTCATAAAGGCCAGGAGAAGGTATTGGATACCCTGGAGTTTGAATTATAGGCAACTCTTAGCCACCTGATGTGGGTGCTGAGAACTGAACCCTAGTCTTCCCAAAGAGTAGCAAGAGCTCTTAACCTCTGAGCAGTTTCCCCAGACCCATATTGTGCATTTTCAAGGAGACACATGACAACCAAACGCCCCCATGTTCTGGAGTTCTCGGCGGGCTCTTCGGCAGGGTTTCCAGGGACAGTGGTGTGCTGTTTACTGACACTAAATACAATCTGGGCCTCCAACCTCTGTCCTCCCACAATTATTATTGGGTGGGGGATGGGGAAGGCAGCTTGCACCTTGAGACTTCACAATTAAAAAGACTACAGGCTCTCTAGATTCTAAAGGCCAAGAGGAAGACTGCATTTCAAAGCAAAAGAACAGCAGGAGTTACAATCCACTGGCTGTCTTGTTTGACTTGGACTGTTTTTCCCCCCTTGCTTTTTAAACAGACCATGTTGAGGTTAAGGCATTCTGATATCTCATTGCTTTTAGCAGAATGAATGTTTCCAAGTTGAGGGGGGCAGGGAGGGGAGCAGTGGCCCATCTAGGCTTCACTGACATGTGTGATTCACCCTTAGGTGGTCTAAGCAACTGGAGCTTTATGAATCCATTCATCCTGACAGGGTGCCAACTTAAAGTGTTTTGTACTTGTTCTCTCTCCTCAAAGAGAAAGAGAGATGTAAGGTGCTCTCCTAGCCTATAAACTAATAGTCATAAGATCGTTAAAGCTCAAATTAGCATGTATTCTTCACAAACTTGCAAAAGCTCTGTTATTTAAGTTACCCAAATTAAAACAAGTCTGAAGGTTGTCACTAATCCATTACATTTCTAGGCATGAATCATGTTGCCAGACCAATGTGTTTTCTTACAATCTCTCACTCCGTACTCCGAAAACATGAAAGAAAGAAAGAAAGAAAGAAAGAAAGAAAGAAAGAAAGAAAGAAGGAAGGAAGGAAGGAAGGAAGGAAGGAAGGAAGGAAAGAAAGAAAGAAAGAAAGAAAGAGAGAGAGAAAGAAAGAGAGAAAGAAAGAAAGAAATAATAAACTGGAAAAAATAAATAAAAAATAAATTTAAAAAAGAAAGAAAGAAAATCAGGAGCCACAATGCAGACACAGGTGATCTCCACCCAGAGGAATTTTCTCAAACATTGTCATGACTCAGATTTAACTGAAATGGATTTTGGCAGGAGCCAAAAGAGGAAGTGGGTTTAAGTCCCCCAGGAATGCCATGCCACACAGTGGTGAGAAGACAGAGTGCACACACCTGGAGGCCAGATGGTGCCGGGAAAACTCACAGCCAGATGGCAAAGCCTGGCGAGTGTTAAAATGAAACATTTCCCACCAGTAAGTTCCAGTCATTCAAAGGCGGCTCGCACTCACCTGTCCCTTGGAGAAAGGCGCTCCAATGATCCCTATGGGCTTCGGCTTGGAGCTCATGCTCTCGGCAGAATTCCTCCCGCTGCCCCGGTGCTGTCCAGCTGCTTGTAGCCAGCTGTAACTCTAAAACGCAGCACATCTTTTTCCCCCCTCCTTATAATAGGGTTGGATCTGTTTATCCAGCAGCTGGCCCCGCCTACTGAGTGGAAGAATGACAGAGTCAACAGAAACTCCCCATCAGTAGAATTGCCCAGTCCCTCCGAGCCTCTCAGGTCTCTAGTCAAGGGAAAATTATTCATCCGTCCAGTTCACGCCCTTTTGAAAAAGCCAGCTGGATGACATTAATCTTTCATCAGACAATTGACAATTATGTGTGGTTTCATAACTGCATGTGAAGTGCTATATCCCTAGCCTGTGCAACCTCGGGGTGCTGCACTCACCTTTTCCAGGATTTAAGTCCACTGAGGAAATTGCAAATTGAGGCTAGAAGGGCAACTGAGTCTCTTACTATCCTCCCACTGAGCATCCCCAGTCAAGGCTTCAAGTGCTGGGGGAAACAGCTGATCTGTGAGACACATTTTACGTGTACCAGGTTACACTGTCTGGGAAAACATGTGGTTTATTTTCTTCTTCTTCTCTTTTTGCTTATTTACAGGAAGGCATCGGTTATTTCCCCAATAACCCAAAGCAATTCCAGTTTTGAAATACAGTGTCCAGGAAAATCTCATTTTTGCAATCATGAGAAAGCAAAACCAGCTAGCTTGAGTTTTGTCTTGGGCCAAGGGCTGGTCTAGATAACGTTATTTTATTTCATCTTTAAACCAACCATAGGCTGAATATCATTCTTCTTGCGGCTTTGCTGAGGGAGAGACTGCTGCGTGGGAGGCAGCCATTCACGTGCAGGCTGCAGAATAGAGGAGATCCAGCGCTGGACCTTCTGGATCCACCTGAGGGCTGGGCTTCTAATCTAAGCACCAGCCATGCCCGCGGGTCCCCCTGAGGCATTGTCCGTCAAGGTGTAGAAGTAGAGATCGAGGCCAGATGAGATAGCCAGCTGGTAAAGCAGCGACACACCAAGCCTGGTGACCTGAGTTTGACCCTCAGAACCCATATGGTGGAAGGAGAAAATTGACTCCTCCAGGCTGACCTCTGACCTCCACGTGAGTGATGTAGTGCACGCAGAACCAACCCCCAATGCTGAATAAATATTTTGAAAGTGTGAATCCAGAAGAATTCAACCAAGTATTCTCCCAGCTGTAAAAATCACATGATTATAATTTTAAAAAGAAAGCCCACATATCAGAAGTTCATGTTTTTCATCCTTTTGAAGACAAAAGCACCAAGGAGAACTTTCAATACCTCAAGGCAGAGATTCTTTCCCCCTCCACCTTCAATACTGAAAATAGTCCAATATGGGATAAATACCGACTTTATTGATTGAGTAAATGTGTTATACTTTCTGAATGAATAAACCAAGAAGCCAAAGTCTCTCAGCACCATTTTGATGCCCCCTTTCCCAACATATTTTCTACATTTATTATGCTTTGATGATATAACCTAAATATATAGTTACAGGCTTGTTTTTTGTTTTCAATTGGTTTGAGAGAATCTCTGTATATACTCCAAGCTGGCTTTGAGCTCTTGGTCTTCCTCCTGCCTCAGCCTCTTAAATCCTGGTGCTAGTGCCACACCTGGATGTGGCGCTCTCTGTGTGGACTAAAAATGACCTCTAATGATACTGGCGTTGTAAATCACTTTTCTTTTCTTTTTGTTTTTCTTTGATTTTTCAAGACAAGGTTTCCCTGTGTAACAGCTCTGGCTGTCCTGGAATTCACAGGAATCTGTCTGGGATTAAAGGTGTGTGCCATCACCGCCCAGCCACTTCCCTTAATCTGTTGAGAATCGGATAGCTTCCTGTCCGCTATCATTCAACATCCCCAATTTACAAATGGGCAGCTGGGTAATTTTCACCATAATCTTTGGGAGTTCAAGTTTCACCTGCTCCCCAGATCGCAAGCGTGATTCTACATTTTCTTCTATTTGATTTAAATTTTATCTTTCTTGGGGCCTCTTGGTGCTGGCCTGTAGTTCCAGCTCTTTGAGAGGATGAGGCAGGGGGACCACAGGGTCAAAGCCTGCCTGTACGATAGAGGTAATTCGAAGCTAGCATGACCAATTTAGAACTTTCCCCAAAGTTAAAAGGAAAGGAGAAAAAAGCTGTTCAGGGATGGATTGTGTGCCTACCAGAAAGATGCTAGGTTTAAGCCTTAGAAGCACCAAGAGCTCAGTGTGTGCACTGACTTCTTTTTAATCCACCCCTATTTTTTATATTGTTTAAATCTTCTAACTTTAGCTCCACCAGCTTCTTCAACCGCACCCAATGGGCAGCCTCCCCATGCTACCACTAAGCTGTCTCCATTGTAAGCCAAGTCCCGTGTCAGAGCACTGTCAAAAGAACTAATGCATGGCGCACAATCCTTGGGGGACCGTGGGAGAGGCTCCAGGAAAAAAAGGCAGAGGGCCTTTTGACCGCAGGTGCATTTTATCCCCTGGATTGCTCTTGGATATGATTTCATGCCTCCTGTGTTAAACATTGACTTTCAATTTATAAGACATGTTTATTTTTGTTGGGCGTCAGAATATAGCTATAGGATCCAATCTGGTCAGTGTGCCCTGAATCTAGATACAGCCTTCTGCCTTGCTTTCATGCTCTCTCAGAAAGAATCTATAGTACGTGCCAGACAATGGTGGTTCACTTGGTCTGTCCTGAGAATGTTCTGGGAAAGGGCTTCCCTCTTAATATTTAGTTATTTTCCCTCTTAATATTAATATTTATTTTACCCAACAGTACATTGAAACTGAAATAAGGTTGTCTCCAGCATGAGATGGTAGGTCTACCCCATTCTTTCAGGTCCAGCAGACAAGATTTGCACAGATGGACCAAAAAGTCGGCCCTGCTCCAGCCAGTTTCCTCTGTGCCACTGGCTTGCTCATCCAGGGTGACACCAATCCATAATGCCTTGTCAGTGCGGCTTCATGGTGGATATTATGGTTGGACAAGATGAACAGGTACTCTACCTTCTGGAAATTGGCTGGGTTTATGTTGATTTGTATCTGGTTTGTATAGAAAGAGTTGGTGAGTATGTCTTTGCTAATTTTATACATTCATTCATAGAGATTTACTGTCAAACCTCATCACGGGGGCTTTTCTTGAAAGTCTTTCTTCAGGCAGATTGTGAGTACTTTTTTATCACCTGACTCATTGATAAAGGCTAATTCTCTGGCAAAGAGAAGCTCATGATTTTTTGGCTATCTGTTTTCCTTTGGTCTTTGTTGTTTAGGGTGTCTAACCTCACTGGTTTCATGTATTGCATGGTTTACCATCATGGCCGCTCCCTTTCAAACATCTGTTCTCCTTAAGTAGACCCTCCAGAGCTCAGTGCTTAGACCTAGGTGTAGATGGAGTCATCTAATCCATCGAAGAGAATTTGCTATTGCTTGCCTTTTCTAGGTCACTACATAATCAAACGAGAAGGAAGCACTTCAATAAGAGCTCTGTCACTCCACAGGGAACCCCAGTCCAAAGTGACGCAGCTCCTGAACCAGTCATCCAACTATAGACAGGCTTGTTGGCCAACACAGCATGTTCATACAGCAGCATAAAGAAGTCTGGACGTTGTCTCATTTCCTGACAATACAGTCTTGCTGTGCTTTGTTGGCTACTTCCTGTCCTCTGACTTCCCTATCCAAGATGAGTTGATCCTGACAGGTCCTGCCCTTGGTGACCTCATGCAGACATGCAATGATATCACTTCCTTCCTGTCATAAACACAAACTGTGGGTTTTTTTGTTTAATTTGAAACTTTTTATATTCATTTATTCTCTGTGTGTGTATGTGTGTGGTGTGTGTGTATGTGCCTTAAACACATGTCACGGTGCCCTGTGGAGATTCTGTCCCACCGTATGGGTTCAGGGAATCAGACTCAGGTTGTCAGGCTTAGCAACAAGCACTTTTATTTATCTAAGACCCTCTATCCTCCACAAAGGACTCACTATCTTTTCAATTTCCAAAGCTGTGTCCACAGGCCAGCCAAAGCAGTGGTTCTCAACCTGTGGGTCACAACCCCTTTAGAGTTGAATGACCATTTCTCAGGGGTTGCCTAAGACCATCAGAAAACACAGATAATGTGATTCACAACAGTCATAAAATCAGAGTTATGAAGTAGCAAGGAAAAGATTTTTATGGTTGGCGTCAGCACCACTTGAGGAACTGTTTAAAGGGTGGCAGCGTTAGCAAGGTTGAAAACCACTGTAAGAAAGAAGACAGTGCCATCTGTCTATGTCCTCCCATCACAGCCCACTCTCCCCCGTCCAAGTCTCTCTTCAGTGTAGACAGTGTGCACTGGGCTTTAAAGGGCCATTTCCTAGGAATGCAGGCCTCACCCACCCACCTGCCCTCTACCACAAGTGGGTCTTTTAAAGTTGTTGACATTTGAGGCAGAGCTGAGCTTCCTCTACACTCACAGGGGAGTCCTTCGCCTAGCCCCAGTTTCTGGTGTTTTGCTGGCAATCTTTAGTGCTGTTTGGCTTACAGGTACACCATTTCTAAGCCTCTACATTCACTGGCATTCTTCCTGCATCTATTTATGTCTTTTCCCCTATTAATCTCATAAGGACGTCAGTCAGAATGCATTTTCAAATAACAAAGAAAACAGATTTTAAAAGTTTCGCCATTCGAGTGCCTAAAAAAGAAACGTTTCTTGCTGTCTACATGCCTATCTTTGATGCTCCAAACCATGGCCCATATCTTCCTTGTATTTTTATCAGCCAGCTGACAGATGAGACCTTTAAAAGATAAAGCCCTGAGAGCTAGAAAATATACCAATGGGGTGATTTCAGGGATGCGTTCTACTTGGTGTGTAGACTCCTGAAACCCAACACAGCAAGGATAGGTGGTCCCTGAAACAGGGACTTGGCAGAAATGTTCAAATCTCGTCTAGTCTCTGGTAGGAACTCTCTGAACCCTGTGGCACAGCGGAAGCCAGAGCAGGGTGAGTGGGATAACAAGGCTTGCTCTGGACGTCTGACTCATGGTGCTTTCATAACTATTTGACTGCACAGCCTCCTCCCCTTCTTTCCGGACTCACCCAAATGTGGAGCAAAGTTCACAGCAGGGTAGAGGCTGCAAGAACCAGGACATGGAAGTTCAACACCCCTGGTATCTCTGTGAACCAAACTATCACAAAAAAAGCCACTTGGGACCAGGTGACAGGGATCTGCATACATGACAACTCATGGCCAGCAAGACCTTGAAACACAATCTTGGTGTCAGGATACAATGTTTTTCTCAATTTGGAGGTTTCAGCTGCAGATTCTCAATAGAAATCAGCTGAAGGAAGATGGAGGAAGGGCGACTAAAAGCAAGAGACTCATGAGCATATGTAGAGTTGTCTCAAGGTGTTCCCAAAAGATACGAGTACTTGGTTCCTTGCATTCAGGTCTCCCACTTGTTTGGTGAGAGTTACTCCAAGATATTTTATGTTATTTGTGTCTATTGTGAAGGGAGACGTTTCTCTGGTTTCCTTCTCAGCCCATTTATCATCTGTGTAAAGGAGGGCTTTGAGTTAATCTTGTATCTTGCTATATTACTGAAGGTGCTTATGAGTTCTAGAAGTTTCTTGGTAGAATTTTGGGGGTCACTTATGTAAACTATCATATCATCAGCAAATAGTGAGAGTTTGACTTCTTGTTTTGATTTGTATCCCCTTCATCTCCCTTTGGTGTCTTATTTCTCTAGCTATATATTAGAACTATATTGAATAGATATGGAAAGAGTGGACAACATTGTCTTGTTCCTAATTTCAGTGGGATCGTTTTGGGTTTCTCTCCATTTAGTTTGATGTTGGCTATTTGCTTGCTGTATATTGCCTTATCATGTTTAGGTTTGTTCCTTGTATCCCCTGCTCTCTCCAAGACCTTTATCATGAAGGGATGTTGTATTTTGTCAAAGACTTTTTCAGCATCTAATGAGATGATGTGTGTGTTTTTTTTTCCCAGTTTGTTTATATGGTGGATTACATTGACAGATTTTTGTATGTTGAACCATCCCTGCATCTCTGGGATGTAGCTGACTTGATCATGGTGGATGATTCTTCTGATGTGTTCTTGGATTCAGTTTGCCAGTATTTTATTGAGTATTTTTGCATCAATGTTCATGAGTGAGATTGGTCTGTAATTCTCTTTCTTAGCAATGTCTTTGTGTGGTTTGGGTATTAAGGTAACTGTAACCTCATAAAAAGAGATTGGCAATGTTTCTTTTGTTTCTATTGTGTGGAACAATTTGAGGAGTATTGGTGTTAGTTCCTTGAAAATCTTGTAGAATTCTGAGCTGAAACCATCTGGTCCTGGGCTTTTTTGGTTGGGAGACTTTTGATGACTGTTTCTATTTCTTAATAAGTTATAGGTCTATTTAATTTGCTTATCTGGTCTTGATTTAACTTTGGTAAGTGAAATTTATCCAGAAAATTGTCCATTACCTTTAAGTTTTCCAATTTTTTGGAGTACAGGTTTTTTAATATGACCTGATTATTGTCTAAATTTCCTCCACATATGTTGTTATGTCCCCCTTTTCATTTTTGATTTTGTTAATTTGGATATTCTCTTTCTGCCTTTGGTTAGTTTGGATAAAGATTTGTGTATTTTGTTGATTTTCTCAAAATACCAACTCTTTTCTCATTGATTCTGTGTATTGTTTTCTTTGTTTTTATTGTGTTGATTTCAGTTCTCAATTTAATCATGTTCTGCCATCTACTCCTCTTGGGTGAGTTTGCTTCATTTTGTCTAGAGTTTTCAGGTGTCCTGTAAACTCACTACTGTGGGACTTTTACGACTTCTTTATGTAGACATTTAGTGCTATGAACTTTCCTCTTAACACTTCTTTTATTGTGTCCCATAAATTTGGGTATATTGTGTGGTCATTTTTGTTGACTTTTAGAAAGTCTGTAATTTCTTCCTTGACCTCTTGGTGATTCAGGGGAGCATTGTTTAATTTCTATGTGTTTATGGGCTTTCTGGAATTAGTGTTGCTGTTGAATTCTAATTTTAAGTCATGGTGATCTGATAAAATAGATGGGGTTATTTCAATTTTTTTGTATCTGTTGAGGTTTGCTTTGTAAATGTCTTATAATTGTTAAAGGAAGCCAAAAGTACATTCTATTTGTTCATATATATACATATATATATATAATAAGTCACTTTGAATAATTTAAATAAAAGTATATTTAAAACAATAGAAATAAAATATATGTTTAAAAGAATATAAAATATATATTAAAACTGATATAAATATATATAAATATGTTTTTAGCTTTAGTTATACCCTCTATATGTATTCTTGTATGTTGTTTATTTTTTTAAAATCCCTTTGGCATTTCATGCCATATCCTGAATAACATTTCATAACTCGTTTCCTGGTTCATTAATTTTTCTTCAGCTAAGTCTGTTTGATGAATTCTTTATTTTTGGTTACTGTTTATACCTTTGTATGTTTCCTTCTCCTAGTAGTTATTACATTTCTCTTTCTTTTCCCACTTTGTGTGTGTGTGTGTGTGTGTGTGTGATGTATGCACAGATATGTGGGGGTAACAAGGGTACATACACTCATCCTTGGGCATACAGAAGCCAGAGGAAGACATCAGATTTCGGCCTCTTTTGTTTCACATTTATTATTATTATTATTATTATTATTATTATTATTATTATTATTATTATTATTGAGACAGGGTCTCTCTTTGAACCCAGTGCTCTGTTCCAGGTAGACTAGATGGCAGGTGAACTCCTGGGATCCACTTTTCTCTACACATATACCCCCCCACACACACACAATGCTTGTGGTACAGGCACTCACCATTATGATCAACCTTTATGTGGGTGCCAGGATTTGAACTCAGTTCCTCTTGCCTTCACAGCAAGCATCTTACCCATTGAGGTCATCTTCCTAGCCTTCTTTTATTTCTTTAAACGTAGTAGCATGTAAAACATCACTATACAGTAAACTGAGTCCTTAGGGCTTGCCTCTATGATCTTTGACATACATTCAACACCCTTAACTTGTTTGTACCAAACCAAAATGTCATATTCCTTTAGTCCCTTTAAACTGGCACTGTTCGCTCATTTTGTTTTCTCGGTTTTGCCTTGCTTTGTGTTTTCTGTCTTATATGTATTTCAGACTTTTGAGGAACCTCCCAACAAAATAAATGCCACTGATGTTTCCTTTAATTAAATGTAGCTTTTGCCATGTTTTAAAGGACACGAGGAAAGCAACATGGTGACCTCAGTGTAGCACACTGAGTGTGAGGTGTTGATTAGTCCAGCTGCTGTTGACTTCAACTCCATTGCTTGGTTAAAGTAGGACCTGACAAGTCTTTTTTTACTTCATATTTACTATATTTATCTTAGTGATTAATATGTGTCAGCCTGGTGATTTAATATGCGTGATTATTCTGGTTCTCATTGCTGTTTGACCTCCTGGGCTCGGCATCTGTTGACAGTTCTCAACTCTAATGATTATTCCTATGTTTGCCAAATGCTGGCTGTCTGTTTCAATCATTTTTTACATAGATTGCTTGGAATTCTATGCTAAGAATTTTTCTCCTGTGTGTTTACCTAGTCAATGATTTATATCACTACGGACTTGTGCCTGCTTGCTTTACTGTATGAGTAATAATTACTCTGTTTCTCTGGCTTTTCCTATTGTCCCAGATTTTTATCAACTTTCAAAGTGTTGATTATTTTTTTAATTATGTTTACTTGTGCATGTTTGGTGTGTTGGGAGGGTGGCGAGTGCACATGAATACCCTCAGAGGTTGGAGATGTCCATAGCTGGAGCTATGGTGGTAGTATTCATTGTGCTGTGGCTACTGAGAACTGAACCTGGGTCTCCTGTAAGAGCAGAGTTGGCTCTTAAGGGCTGAAAAATCTCTCCAGCTTCATCACCACTATTTTAAACTGACTCTCTTCTTACATGATTTACATATATTTGGTAATTTCTTGTTTTCCAGTACTATGAGGTAGTCCACATATATCTACTGCATCCCACCTCCAGACATTTGTGCAAGCATCCATTTGTCCAAGGAAGGCTGACTCCACTCTTTTACTTGAAAAAGATGTGCAGATGTCAGACTTGTGTGCCAGAATGCCCAGGGAATTATTGTTTCTGGGCTCTTTCGGCAGACAAGGCTAAGAAATATATATATATATATATATATATATATATATATATATATATATATATATATATATATATATACACACACACACACACACACACTCCCATGGGTGTGCGCACACACATGTCCCATTCCTATCTCTGTATCTGTTCATCTTCAAGTATATTAAATCTGTGAATTCATCCTGGTCTTACGGCTCACATCACAGAATTTTACTTTTCTTCTCTTTACCTTCTTTTCTGGTCATCAGAAGTCTGACTGTAGGAGAGAGAGTTGCTTGTTGATTCCCAGCCACTTAGCCCTGAAATATCACACAGAAACTGTATTAATTAAATCACTGCTTGGCCCATTAGCTCTAGCTTCTTATTGGCTAACTCTTACATATTAATTTAACCCATTTACATTAATCTGTGCATCACCACGAGGTCATGGCCTACCAGCAAAGTTTCAGCACATCTGTCTTCAGAGACGACTCCATGGCTTCTCCCTACTCCGCCCTTCTTTCTCCCAGCATTCAATTCTGTCTTCTCTGCCTACCTCTGCTATACTCTGCTCTGCCATAGACTCAAGCCGGCTTTCTTCATTAATCAATCTATTCACACCATACAGAGGGAATCCCATATCACCTCCCCTTTTCTGTTTAAATAAAAATGAAGGTTTTAACTTTAACATAGTAAAATTACATACAACAAAACAGGTATCAGGCAAGAATTACAGTTACAATATTTATATCTACTTTATTTTTTATCACAACTAAGGAAAACTATAACTATAAATTCTTCAACTCCATCAAAGACTCCAGAAGAATATAATATTACCTAAGTTAACAGGAAGTGCATTCCAAAACTCTAGAATTGACAGAGACATCTTGCTGCCTGGACAGTCACCCAAAGTTCTTTTGTACCATTGGGGCATCCATCTTCTGCATACAGGCTCATAGTATCCAGCAGACTTTTCCATGAAGCAGGAAATTTCAAAGAGAGTTCCACCTATATTGGCAGTTTGTCAGTCACTTTCTTCTGTGTCCTGAAGAATGTCTAGCAGATTCTTTCATGAAGCAGGAACCCCAAAGGATCATCTCACCTTTAAGCAAGTTCAACAGTCATTTCTCTGCAGGTCCTGCATGTCTAGTTCATCAAGCAGTCCAGGCAAGAGCAGTTTCTTGCCCAAATGGCTAACCAACTCCATAAGGAGACTCTTTGATGCCCATCTTTCTCTTGAAGTAGACTGGTGCTGCCAGGAGCAGATGTGTCTCATTGTCATGCAAAGTTCTAACTTATTTTTTTTTTAATTTTTAACAAGTTAATTTATTTCTCAGAGTCTAAAACCCTCTTGAGCAGCTTCCCTGATGTGCACTGAGATCCAAATTCTTAGGCCTCAAACTCAGAGTACTGTAGGTCAAAGTAATGGATGTGGTTGTAACCATTTTTGCCACCGCTGCTGTAGCTCTCGCCATCAGGAAGGAAGTCAGCACTGTTGATAGATCCAAAGTGGCCCTTGACTCACCCAAACTCCTCTTCAAAAGCCAGATGGAAGAACCTGGCTTCAAGCTTGCCAGTCCTGGTGGAGGTTGTGGTTACATCCATGGCTTTCTGGCCACCTCCCAGCACCACATGGTCATAGTTGGGAGAGAGCACAGCTGAGTTGACGGACGTTCTGTTGGGAAAGTCTTCTGATGTTCAAGACTTGTGGAGTCAAAGAGCTTAGCTATGTTGTCCTTGGATGCAGTGGCAAACATGGTCATGTCTTTAGACAACTGGATGTCATTGATCTGCTGGGAGTGTTCCTTATCAGTCACCAACACCTCCCCAGACTTGGCACTATACTGGTTGAGCTCTCCACTCTCATGGCCTGTGACGGTGTACTCCCCCAAGAGTCCTGGTGATCTTGGAGTCTTTGCAGGGGATCTTCATGTAGGGCTCATTGCTGTCGATCTGGCTTGGATCCCGTAGATCAAAAAACCTCATGAAACACTGGTACCCCATCTGCTTGTCTGTGGAGAACATGATGATGTTACCCCCCAAAGTCAAAGCCACAGGTACGGACAGCTGAGTTGGTCTTCTGTAGAGCCAGCTGCTTCCCTGTTTCACAGTCCCAGAGATGACAGCTGTTGTCAGCTGAGCCAATAAGGACATGCTTGGTGTCCCAGTCAGCATCCATACACCACACAGCTCCAGCATGGCCAGTGTAGGTGCCCAGCCTCTCGCTATTATTCACAGAGTACCACACATTGATGATAGGGTCTTTGGCCACCGTGAAGAGGAGGTCTCCTTCGCAGTTGTACTTGATGGACCGCTCATGGCCCTGCAGCAGGCTGGGCTTCATCCTGTAGCCAAGTCCTAACTTCTTAAGACATTTTAAATGTCATCTTCTGTAGTCTTTGAAAGGTTTGAAGAATACCTATCCTATCTGAAATACATCTCTGTACATCTAGAATGATGTAGGTGTGTCTTCTATCTATCTGATGATTTCATTGGTTAATTAATAAAGAAACTGCTTGGCCTGATAAGTTAGAACATAGGTGGGTGGAGTAGACAGAATAGAATTCTGGGAAGAAGGGAAGTGAGGCAGATGCAATGAAGCTCCGACCCAAGATGGACGTACACTAGAATCTTCCCAGTAAGCCACCACCTCATGGTGCTACATAGATTATTAGATATGGATTAAAGCAAGATATGTGAGAATTAGCTAATAAGAGGTGGAAACTAATGGGCCAGGCAGTGTTTAAATGAATACAGTGTCTGTGTTGTTATTTCAGGGCATAAGCTAGCCAGGCAGCCAGGAGCCGGGCAGGACGAAAAGCAGGCCTGCCCGCAGCTCTCACTACACTAGAAAATCTAACTAACATGACTACAAGCTTGACTATTACAGATGATTATCTATTAACCTGTATTTCTTAATTACACATTACATTTTTTAAATGAGCTGCGCAAACACAATACCTCAATCAAGAACAGAAATATGCATATAACAAAACTGATCTTAAGTCTGTATCAATAAACCAAGATTCATACCAATGCAAATCTCTATAGCATTTGACTTTTATTATTAATAATTTATTATTTCTTCTTCAAAGCTTTAATCTAGCCTTTTGTTCATCTTTTGTTTCTCTGCATTTTTAAGTAACTATTTAGAAGTTCCTTGCTGGACTCAGTGGGCAGACATTGTGACACAAGACTGTTGTTTACATTCCTAGAACTCATATGGAAGCCAAATGCAGTCATGCATATGCCTGTGATTGCAGAGTACCCCTCCCTCTAGGAAATGGTAAAAAGGTCTTCTCTCTGTAGGAGTTATAGATATATGCTTACTACCTTAAAAAATTGTGTATACATGGTATATATACAAAAGAACTTCAGAGCTTGTAAGCCAGCTAATCTGGTTTCTGAAGCAGTGAACAAGAGAGAAACTACCCCCCAAACAAGGTGGAAAGTGAAGATTGATGCTCAAGAATGCCTTTTGACATCCTAACTCATGAAATGGTATGTGCCCTCTCTTTCACATGTATGAGCACACACATACACATAGGAAAATAATAGTAATAACCACCATTTCACATGTATGAAAACATGCATACATGTAGGAAAATAATATTAATATTAAATAAAAATTCTTTTCACATTAAAGCTACACACACTTTGTAGCTTGAATGTGTTGTAAATATTTTGTCTTTGATTTTGACAGATATGTTTACTACCTTTATAAATTGTATGTGCATGGTGCTGGGGATCCAAGCCAGGTTCCTGTACATGATAAGCAGGTACTCTACTACTGAGCTATATCCCAAGCCTTTTTGCTGTCCTGATTGTGGTGGCATCATGGTTCCATCTAAATGGATGTCACCCTGCTCTGAAAGAAACCTACTTAAAGCTCACTCACAGGGCAGCCTGGATTTTCTGGGGTCATCTAAATGTGTATGTTAAATATATGCATTTTATATATTTAAACTTAAACTCATCTAAATGTGTATGTTAAATATATGCATTTTATGTATCATATCATATTAACAAATTTCCGTGGGGTTTTTTTTTTTTTTTGGTAGCTTTGAGTCCTGTCATGGAACTAGTTCTTGTAGACCAGGCTGGCCTTGAACTCACAGCGATCCATCTGCCTCTGCCTCTGCCTCCTGAGTGCTTGGATTAAAAGCATGTGTCACTACCACCTGGTTCACTTTCATTTTCTTAATTTTACTATAAAACTGAACTCATCAATGTTTTCAGAGTGAATTCCTTAAAATAAGTGTAAACTGTGGAAAGGGGTGTCCAAGCACACTGACAAGTTGTACCCGACTCTCAACCTGGGATTTTCATAGACTTTAACTGCATTCTACTGTCCCTGTGAGCGCAGTATCTTTCTTCAATTACGTGGAAGAGCCCTCTCATAACTGGAGAACATTTATTAAGAGAAAGATCACTAATTGACCCTAATTTAAAAGAAGGATAGTCTGAATGAGATGTCTGAACCATGAAGTCATTCAAGAAAAAGCTTCTCTCTGTTCTTCAAATGAAGTAGCAGCTGACAGGCACACATTTTGCAAATAATAGACTCCATCATATCAAACAAAATGATGCTACAGTAGGACACAGCTTACCTCACCTTAACTGAGCCACACAATCTTCATAAGCATCATGCTAGCTAGATTTCGGCTGTGTAAATGTCGGTTCCCAGGGAGACATTAAAAAAATGTCTTCTGAAGGGGAGGTGCCAACAGAATGACCCCAGAAAATCCAGGCTGCCCTGTGAGTGAGCTTTAAGTAGGTTCCTTTCAGAGCAGGGTGACATCAGGACACCACTTCAGCAAGGATCCACCATCCGTTGATGGTTTCTGTTTACTACACAGCAGTAGGCAACAGGGAGAGGTGGTTGATAATCTCCAGAATCATTCGTTTCTAAGTAGCCACACCCCTCTAGAGCAACTGATGTCAATAAGCTCAGCATCGAGAACTTGTCGCTTGCACATGTATAGTTTTCTTTATGTTCTGGCCTTGCCTGTGTATGAGCCACGGTCTCTCATTGGTCATGATGATGATTTTTGTATCCAAATGGTGACAAACATGTCAAACCCTCAAGGCCAGATTCCTACATCCCACCCTATCACATAGATCTTATAATCTTTGGAGTTTATGTGCACAGATTTTTTGCCCCTGTGCGAGAACTTTATGGGGTCTTCTATGAAGACTTTATGACTGTTTCTGTGTGTTGAGAGCCATGCATTAAGTTGTTGTAACAGTATAGACAACAGCAACAACTAACTATTTCTGAAATGACACAAAGGTTAGATTTGAGAAGTTTGGCACTAGTTGTGGGCAGTGACTTGAGCTGGCAGACCACACACATCTAAATGGTTAGCATTCATTGTATTGGTCTTGTTGGCTATATATACACAGTAAGCAGCAAGCAACACTGAGTGTTAAATATCCACGGGCAGAGTGTGAGCAGATCTGGAATCATTGCATCTTACAGTACCACCTTTTGAAAAAGCATCAGTACAGTCTTTTGGCTCATCAGAAATATGCTTGTATGTGTCTGGTTTAGAGAGCTGTCAATGACATCACCAGGGCTTCTGTTTGTGTTCATGTGTCTAGAGTTCTCACTTGGGAATGGAATAAAATAAATGTACATTCCTCCCAAGATGGGCTTCTTGGAAATGGTTCTCAGATGATGGACGATAACAAGGGTTTGGCTGGTAGTGAGGAAAAATTGAGCTGGCTGGAAAGGCAGCCAAGGGTGCATCTTCTAGTGCGGTCTTATAGACAGCATGGGCACAATGAGTTCTATATGATCCATCTGCCATGTAGAGACATGGAAAACCCTGTATGAAAAAGAAATACTTTTGTTTGCCTGTGCGTTTCTCCATATGTGTAACACTCAGTTGTAGCTTTCAGGGGCAGCCACCCCCATATACCTATGAGAAGTGATGCCTCATTTTGTCTGTATAGGCACAAGTGGGGGTGTAGTCCTATACATGTCTAAGTTTAAACCTTTAAGCTAATCTGTCCCAAACAGTGATGTATACAGCCTACATGTTTGTTTATAGGTATGACTTCTGACTTAGGGTACAATTAGGTATTCCGAGTATGTGCTGAAATGCTGATGTTGGGGTACACATGGGTCCTAAGATCAAGTCTCTATTTAGGGGTGATTATTTCAGAAGTGTGGTTTTCCCAAGGACTTTCTTGTAAATGAGCATAGCCTACCAGTCCAGAGAATGACGCCATCGATTTCAGCTTGCTCCGTGAGTGGATTTTATTCAGGGTTTCTAAAAGAGTGGTAGGTGACACTGGGCAGAGGTTCTGCCTGAGTCTCATCATTCCTGGATTGTATATTTTTTTTCTACTGGCAGGAGGTAAGAAAGGGGCATCAAGAAAGCAGAGACTAACTAAAGATTAACATCTCTCCATGAAGGCCCTTGTCTATAGTGAGGATGCTCTTGTGTCCCAGAGGAAGTGTTAAGTCTTAGTTTCCATGAGTCATCAACTTCATGTACAATTTTATCCATATTCTTGTCTTGGCTATGGGTCAGGATGGCTTGCTGATCGTCCTGACAACTTCTGACCCAGTAGTATGATGGTCATATCCAGTGCAGATCACTTTCCCCACAACCTGTCAATTTCTAACAGCAAGATTTTTTTTTTACTACCAACTGTTCAATTGTTAATAAACACAGAAAAGTATGTTAAATAAGAAATATATTTTATAAGTATTTATTGATTATATGTACCTTTTGTTGATCAGTGTATTTAGTACTACTACTTAGAATTTTCTTTTTTTTGAAAGTAATCCATTCTTTATTGTAGTAATTTTTTTCTTTTCTTTTTTATTAAAAATTTCCATCTCCTCTCCTCCTCCTCCCCCTTCCCTCCCCTCCCTTCCACCCATACCCCCACTCCCTCCCTCTCCAAGCCAAAGAGCCTTCAAAGGGTTCCCTTCACTATGTTAAGTCCAAGGTCCTCCCAACTCCCCCTAAGCCCAGGAAGGTGAGCAACCAAACTGACAAGGCTCACAGTGAGCCCATCCATGCTGTAGAGATCAAGCTCATCGCCGTTGTCCTTGGTTTCTCAGTTCTCCTCCACCGTCAGCCACATTCAGAGAGTCTGGTTTGGTCGCCTGTTCCATAAGTCCCATTCCAACTGGACTTGGTGGTCTCCTGTTAGATCAGTCCCACCATCTCAATGGGTAAACGCACTCCTCACGGTCCTGACTTCCTTGCTCATGATCTCCCTCCTTTTGCTCCTCATCAGGACCTTGGGAGCTCAGTCCGGTGCTCCTATGTGGGGCTCTGTCAAAGCAGCTTACTGACCAGTTTTTATTTTAGTTATACATAGCCTATCACAAGTGTGACTTTTTATATAAAAAGTTACTATAATTATCATCTAGTCCTTGTTAGTTAAGAGCTTTAGTTTCTCAATGTTGGCCAGGGAAAGCTTCTTGGAAAAATGGGAGTGTAAAACATTGCTTCAGTATAATTCTAACACCTTAACTAATGCTCATGATTAATGACTGATTGTGATACAAATAAATCAACATTAAGCAACTTACAATTAATTAACATCAAGTCATTTATAATTCATATCATAAACTACTGGTTCAAGTAGCCCTGTGCATTAGCAGGATGAAGACATCAATGTTCTGCTGGGGAGAGAAGGAAAGACCAAGGGATGCTTAAAATAACCTACACCGTGCAGGATCACTTTAGCAAACCTTTGAAAAGATCACCCTTGAACAGCATGAAACATCTGGACTCAGGCTCACCGCTCTCAGCTCTTTTGATGGAACAAATCAGGAATTCTCTGTAAAGTTAAGCACAGGTCAGGGAGAGTCACATTTTGAGATACTATCATTTTCTCGTTTTATTTCCACACACAGTGAGAATCAGGGGAAGATAACTGCTCAGAGAACATGACATGTTTTAACACCTCCCCAGCGTTCAGTTCCGGAAACCCTGGAGTGGCTTTAGGGACTAAGTGATTGAAATAAGGATTTGAGTCAAGACAAAGAGCTTTGGCCAAGAAATGGGAAATAAAAATAATTTTTTAAGGACAAAAAAAAAACCCTGAAAAATGAGAAACTTCTCTGAGACATGGAGACCAGAAGAATGGGGCTCTCTGCAACGTGGGATGGAGATGGTGAGGTCTTGTCTCTTGGACAACCAGTTCTTTACTCTTCCTAGCTTCTGACAAAGTCCCAGAGACAAGGCAGAGACAGATGTTTTGGCACAGATGAAGGCAGAAAAATTTCTTTCCATCACAGGTTGGCAACAGTTGGAAACTTCCTAAATGACTGAGAATCTTTCTTGACTGGCAGGTAAAGGGTTGTGACATAGAATTTTAGGAGGTTTTAATAAAATAAATCCTATTCTTATAAAATTGATAGAGGTGAACTATGACTACTGACAATGACATTTATTTGTGTTTTAAAAAATAAAACCATTTTCTAAAACGCCTCGATTTTACAAAAAAAAACAAAACAAAACAAAACAAAACAAAAAAAAACACAATCAGAGCTAACAAGGAATAGAGTCACCATTACTATTCTGGAGGAATTCCACTAAGCTTTGAAGATTGACCAGGCAGCTACGGAAGCTCTTAGGTGTTGTGTCTCTCAAAATCAGAGCTGTAATTTAGGATAGGTAACAAGGAAATACTGTCAGGTGAGGCCACAAGGAGGGTGGAGGATGTGCTCTTGTGTGAAGGATTGCATACGTGGGTGCAGATGTGTGTGTATGGTACATGTGGAGGTCAGGAGATTACCTCTGGTATTACTCATCTGGAGCTTTCCGTCTTTTGAGGCAGAGTCTCTAGGTGGCCTGGAACTCTGCTGTGCCAGTCAGATTAGCTAGCTCACAGCTTCCAATGAGCCACCTCCCCACACTTCTCTCCCACCTTCCGTTTTGCCATCCCTACCTGGGGATTCAAGTGTACACCGCCACACCCAGCTTTGAATATGTTTTCTGGGAATTAGAACTCTGGAAATTCTGCTTGTGAGGCAAGCCCAATACCTGGGGATACACCGCCACACCCAGCTTTGAATATGCTTTCTGGAAATTAAAACTCTGGAATTTCTGCTTGTGAGGCAAACCCATTACTGACTGAACCATCTTCCCAGCCAGGAGTAAACTTTACAAACAAAACTACATAGGTGTCCCATAGGAGGGGCTTAAGACTTTTTTGTGGGGCTGTTGAGATAGCTCAGTAAGTAAAAGCTATTGCTAGGCAAGCAGGAGGACCTGAATTAGAAACCCACCTAAAAGCTAGGTATGACCACAAGGCCAGTTACCCTCATTCTTCGAAACTTGCTGACCAGCCAGCCTAGCCAGAAGGGTATGCACCAGGTTCAGGGAGAAATCCTGCCTCCAAGGCATAGGGTGGAATGTAATGGGGTTGCCAAGCAACCACCTCTGGTCTCCACAGAAACACTTGCACATGTGCACACACATACACACACACAGAGAGAGAGACAGACATACACAAATGTGTATATATATGCATATATATGTATACACATATATTAATGGTTTTTTTTGGTTTTTTTTTTTCGAGACAGGGTTTCCCTGTAGTTTCTAGAGCCTGTCCTGGAGCTAGCTCTTGTAGACCAGGCTGGCCTCGAACTCAGAGATCCGCCTGCCTCTGCCTCCCGAGTGCTGGGATTAAAGGCATGCACCACCACCGCCCGGCATATATTAATGTTTTAAATAAGAGTTTTAAATAAGGCATGGCCTTAGGTTTTACTGAAGATTCTGTCTTTTTCTCTTATAAATTATCTTTTGGAATTCAGAGAGAGTGTCTTGAATTATATTTGAATCTAAGCAAAATTTAAAAACTCTCCCAGGGGGACTGAAGACATGGCCCAGAGATACTCTCCCAGCGGACTCTGATTCGATTCCCAGAACCAACATGCTTGTTCACAACTGCCCGTAACTCCAATTCCAGGGAATCCAGTTGCCTTTTCTGGCCTCTGCAGACATCAGGCACACATGTGGTACACAAGCATGCATGCAGGCCAAACCCCCATACATATAATTAAGATAAATAAGTCTTAAATAAAACCTTCCAGTGACTGTTATTTTGAAGTTAATAGTATTTTCTGGTTGAATTTAAAAATGTCTACTCAAGCAATTATGTTTATTTTTCCTTTTAGTATCTCTGTTTTTTGGCATTTCTTAGACCATATCATATTTTATAAAAATATAAGAGTGTGCCAACCAGTGATGGTGCACACCTTTGATCCCAGCACTCGTGAGGGAGGCAGAGGCAGTCGGATCTCTGTGAGTTTGAGGCCAGCCTGTTTTACAGAGCTAGTTCCAAGACAGCCAGAGCTACACAAAGAAACTCTTTCTTGAAAAACCAAATAAAGAAAGAAGTAAGTAAATAAATAACTTAAAATTGTTGACATTTGTTATTTGTCCTGATTCCAGGGGTAAACTCTCTAAACCAGAGGTTCTCAACCTTCCCAGTGCCGCGACCTTTAATACAGTTCCTCATGTTGTGGCAACCCCCCCCCTCAACCACAAAATTATTTTCACTGCTACTTCATAACTGTAATTTTGCTACTGTAATGAATCTTAATGTAAATATCTATGTTTTCTGGTCATTTTAAGCAACCTCTGTGGAAGGGTCATTCAACGCCCCCAAAGGACTCATGACCCACAGTTTAAGAACCATTGTTCTAGAGACTGTATCCTACCTGCTCATTTGAAGGGCCAGTTTTTCCTTTCTTTTGACTTCCTGAAAGTATTTGATAGTTTATCCAATAATATCAAAACTAATGTGTCTATTAATCAGAATTTTCCAGGAAAACAGGATCAATAGTGTGTGTGTATGTGTGTGTCTCTGTGTGTGTGTGTGTATATATATATATATATATATATATATATATATACAGACACACAGATACACAGACACACAGACACACACACACACACATATATGTATATATATATGGGAAATTTTTATTATGGATCAGGAGATCAGATACTCAGAAGACAAGCGCTTCACCTGCAAGCTGGGGAAATAGCATGGCTTCCAGGCACACTCTAAATCTGAGGATGATGGAAGTGATAATTTAAGACCCAGTCCAAGCCTAAAGACCCATGACTCAGAAACACCAAAGCCCAAGGGCAGAGAAGCTGGACTTGGGAAGAAACTTGACCTCTCTCCATCTTTTTCAGTTCTGCCCTTGCCCACAAGGGACAAACTGATGTCCACCCACATTGGGGTGGTCCCTCTTCACCCACTCCAAGGCCCATCTCCTCCTCAGCACTGGACTGGCTCCGCCAGTCAAGCTGACAAATGAATTACTCATCACTATAGGTAAAGTTATCTGCTCATCTTGAAAAACATTAACAAATGTCATCACAATCTCTGGTGCTTGTTTAGTATTTTGTGGTATTAAAATGCCCTTCGAGTTATGACTGTCATTCGATATTTAAACACATATCATTTTTCTAAGCTCAATGACACTGGTTAACCCTCCCATACCCGATTTTCACTGATGAAGTGCAGTTTGAATAGAGTTATTTTTAGTTTACATGTTATTTTACTCAATATTTTCAAAATATTTTGTCCCAGTCAGTTGTAGGTAATCCCATGTAATAATGAAAGGTACAAGTTAACTTTTAGAGAAATTCACCAAAAGCAAGTCAGAAATCAGTAGTTCCACACTTTTCTCAAGCAAAACCTAGTTCTATGTATGACTGGCTAAGTAAAAAATGTTAAATCCACTGCTTGACTGATTTTATGATATTTATCTGGAGTCTCCTTTCATTAAAAAATTCATTTCTGCATCTATTGTTAGATGGATAATCAACAATGAAATACTCCATCTCTCTATTATTTAATGCAGTCATGGTTTAAGACAAAATAAAAACTTACAACCTTGGACTCTTGATTCAATTAAGACTGATATCCCTGGATTATTTTTTAGTATCATAAAATTGACATTTGGAAGAATTCAAGAATCAGCCTTGTGCAAACTGTATCTGCACCATCTCTATAGTATTATTGAAGTTATATGTACCCATCAGCAGTGTTCCCGGCTGGGGTCCACTGAGTGATTTCAGCCAGGGGTGCAGGCTTTGGGGACTATTTGCATGTTTTGGGGACAGTGAATGCAACAGAACCAACTATTCTTTTGGCAATATCTCTCAGGAAACTCAAAGTTTGTATTAATTTTAATCTGTAACCAATTTAGACAATAGAAAGCATTGCTTGTATATTTGTTGGATTGGCTTGTGTCTGCATGTATGTTTGTATGTAGGTGTTTATGTGTGTAAAAGAGTGCTAGGTATGTGTGTTTATATGTGTGCATGTGTGTGTGTGCATTTTACTTTGAGTTTTAAACTGGTTCTTGTTTTATTTATTATATTTACACTTTCCCAAAAGTTATCCTCAAATTCTTCTTAGCCTAAAAGCATTTGAAAGCATTGGAAAGCAAATAATAAATTTTAAATGTTTAAAGGATACTTTTTATCTTGAGATACCATAAACTAATTAGCTTGTATCTGCTGAAAAGGATGAACTTTCCAGGGAGAAAGAGACTTGGGGAAAACAGTTAACACCCCAAGTATGAGCCAAATGGATAAATCTGTATCTACTGTGAAAGACAGAGAAATGGTTTTTCAAATGAGTGGACTTAGTCACCTTTCTTGTTCTATACCTAAGAGTTCATTGCTTAATATTTCACTGAGATCTAGCTTCTGAGCATGGGACCCCAAGAGTTTCAAACCTTTTGCCAAGAAAGCAATTGGAAGCACAATTCTCAGTATTGTTTATTATGTAATGTCCATGAAATTGACTGTCAAACTATGCCAAATAATTAGCAGGGAAGGCTTGTGTTTGGAAAAGAGATTCTGCTTTTATGTCTTCAAACACTTGTGTGCAAGCTCAAGATGTAATTATTTCTATTGACTGAAAAAAGTAAGTCAATGCTATTTTTAATTTTTAATAACAATTGATTCATATTGTGGTCTTAAGCATATGGGGGCTGCCTTCTGAGAGAATTCCTGGAGAAAATTATGACTACATATTTGCAATTTCAATAAAAAATGTTTAGTAGCTCAATTAATACTGGATGGGTTAAAGTTCTAATCTTCTGGAAGGATACTTTGAAGTAAGAAATAGATACTTATTTGTGGATGAAAAGCAACATTCCCAACAATGATAACATCACTCTTTCTAAGTACTTGGCATTTCTAAGCCATTTTGAGGTGTAAGTTAAAAGGATCACAGGCAAGGTGGGGTGCTGCATGCCTCTAATCCCAGCTCTTGGGAAGCAGAAATAGGAGGCTCTCTTTGAGTCAGAGGCCAGCATGATCTGCATAGCAAGTTCTAGGCCAGCCAGGACTCCTCTGTAAGACAGTGTCTCAGGAGAGAAGGTAAGGGAGAAGGAAGAGGGAAGGGAAGTGATGTGAGATCCCCTCTGTATGCTGTGCATTGCTTTATTACCATTGCTTAATACAGCAGCTGCCATTTACAGGGAAAAGGAAGGGGAAGAAAGAAGGAAGGATCCTGGATCAAAATTATGCTGTCATTTTTGCTTGATACTTTTTTTTAACCCCAGAAATTGGTTAGTTAATTACTTTCTCTATTTTTCCTGTAATGACAAAAGGGACCTGTTTAATTAAACACTATAAAGTTGAAAGTCTGCAGATTACTCATTCATGAGCTAAATCCACTAAATTCCTAATTCCTAAATCATTAGGAAGTAAAACTGCCTTGCATATATAATGTGAAGACAGGTATAATATCACAGTCTATAATGGGTAGTTTCTTTATTAATATGATTAGCTTCTCTTCAGCTTGCCAAGGGAAGCATAGAACCCTTAAACCAGAATTACGTTCCTTAATTCCATAATACATCATAGATTCATGCATCAATCCACTCTACAGGGTCTTGTGAAATGGCTGTTCAGTGAGAGTAAATTGCCAGCTTAAAGCAGTGGCTGTCTTCACAGGCTCCAGAGACAAAGAAAGTGAAAATTTGGCTCATTTGCAAGAGTATGAAGTCCTGCCACACGAGTCTTCACGCATAGCATTCCTCAGAAGCCCGCACACCATCACAGGATAAAGGGATTTATAACTTAGTGAAAGGTCCTGATTGGGATGTGAGATATGTAACTTGAGACAGTTACCTATAAAAGCAATAGCTTAATTCTTATGAAGAATATACTGATTTACATATACATAGTACTCATCTATGCTGAATGCTCTATAAAATGATGACGGCTATTTTACATTGTGTGTGTGTGTGTGTGTGTGTGTGTGTGTGTGTGTGTGTGTCTGTAAGGCAAGGCAGTGTGGCTGACTTAGAGCCCCATGCAAGTAGATATTCCAGATAGCAGTGACTTGCAAAAACTGCTTCTCGTGTGACTCCAAGGCCTAGGGACCCTTCAGAGCAAAGATTTCTCTACTAGTTGTGAAATAAATGTGTCTCAAAGAAATTGTTAGCAGAGTGGCTGATTAGTAACAAAAATTGATCTATCTCCACTCAGGGCAGCAATTGGAAGTTAGAAGACGCCACCCCAAACATGAATTTCCCATCCTCTAGTTTCATAAGAAGCATTCAGAGATTGGGTTTGAATTTTTTTCCATTAAAAATCCCACAACTATAAAGAAGACATTAACAACATCAGCAAAACAAATTTGAAAGTCCTTCAATTATTCAGTAAATTAATTGGAGGAAATGACTTGGAACCTATTTCCAAAGTCCCATAGTGATGGGAGGCGCTGCACATTAACGCCTCTATTCTAGTGCATCATGCATGCCGGGAGTAGGTAAGTCTGAATAAAAGAATTTCCCCTTTCCTAAAACTGGAAATGTTTATTCAAAACCACACACCATACACCTCCTGTCTTCAAACAACAGGGTCTCTGCTATGCCTATCTGTAAGAACTTCCAAGAGAAGCTTGCAGTGCATTCATGTTTGAATTTCCACATCTGATGGACTACATCAGACCTTCTGGGGACAGAGAGTGAGTGTAGCCCGTTTTGTATTGAGGCCGGTGTTCTGTTAAACCCATGCACGCATTAGAATCGCCTGGAGGGTTGACTGAAACACGCAAGTGTGTTCTAACACAGAGCTTTTGGGCAGGGTAGGTGCTCTAAAAATATTTGCTGAGTAAATATTGCCACATCTGCATTTGACAAGAACAAACTTCTAGAACAAGGTTAATTTACTGATGACCACTGATGTGGTTGGTGGTCCAGGAGCTCCTGAAACCACCACTCCACTGGTGGGTTCTCCCAGAGGACTCTCCTCAGCTTCATCAGCTCCCTAAGCAGAATGTATGACTAAGAAACGGTCACCTATGTGGAATAAGATTACCATTTTCTTCCTGGTGTCATCTACATTAAATAAATGAAGAGGAGATAGTACTTTTTTTTCCTGTCAATCCCCTCTCAAAAAATTTGGTAATGACAATTACTCACAGAGACATTTTATTTTGTGTTTTGGTTTGGTTTGGTCTGGTCTGTGTTTTCTGAGATAGGATCTCATATAACCTAGGCTAGCTTCAATCACATAGTGAGCCTTGGCTTTGAACTCCAGATTCCTCTGAATCTACTTCCAAAGCACTGATAGGCATATACCACCCTCAGCTTTATTTTTTGCCCAAAATAAGTAGTTCAAGGGTGGTGGTGCGCAGTTATGACTCAAGATCATTCTCAGCTACCCAGTGAGTTTGAAACCTCACTTTCTTGTCTTTGAACCTCTATGGCTTACCCAGAACAGGGTACAAAATGCTTTGTTGAAATTTGAATGTTACTCAATTTTGACAAATCACACAGTCAATATTAAGAAGATTCAATATCATGGCACATGGTAGTGATCAGTCAGAAATGTTTTCTGAGTTGGTCACCAACGAAATGTGTGTTGTTATGTATTTCCTTCCTTCCACTCTAAACCCTGTTTCAAGACTCAAAGAGTCAACTTCTATGAGATAAAAATCTTTTCTCTAAATGTGTTATATCTCAAAAATATAAAATAATTTTCATTTTAAATTATATTTTATTTTCATAATATAAGCTCTATAACATAAAACTCATATGTTTTTCTTATATTTACATATTTATTATATAATATAAAGCTTATATAATCTAATACCTTTTCTATACTGTTATTTTGTATATATATATATATATATATCAACATGAAATAAGATATAGTAAGCAGTATAATTATAGGTAATACAGAACTGAGATGTTCACATAAACATTAAGGGATTTTCTTTCCTTTTCTATATCAGATATGTCTCAAATTCATATACAATTTGGTTTAGAGACATCATCTCCTAGATTTTATTTCTATTTAGGATCCGCTGAAGCTTCTGCTAAAGGATGTTAAATCAAAGGTGCTTATTCACAAGAGTACCAAAGGAAATAGCAAAGAGCAGTAGCCACCCTTCTCTCTCCTTCCCTTCTGCATTTGTTTCTCCTCCCCCTCCCCTGTACCTAATTCTAGTCTTTCTCTCTCTCTTGGTGCCCCCCCAAACCCCCACACAATGACCTCTCAGAACTTCCAACTGCATGACAGTCACTTTGTTTCTTCTTTGATCAGGACCCTATGGATGAGCATATATGGTGTCCCCCAGTTTTCTGTATGATAAAGACAACAATAAATGTCCCCCAAGGAGAGCTTTGTGCCCCTGTTTCTCAGGGCTTTTGTGTACTTATTATAGTTTCCCTCCTTTAAGCAGAAGCTTTCAAAAGTCGTGTGTACAATTCATGTTTTTCATCTATCAGACTTAGGAACTTAGAGAAGTAAGCTCTCTCTCTCTCTCTCTCTCTCTCTCTCTCTCTCTGTGTGTGTGTGTGTGTGTGTGTGTGTGTTCCTCCTTCCCTCCCTCCCTCCTTTGTCCCCCCTCTCTCCCCCTCCCTTTCTCTTTATACAATGGAATGTCAGTCACTGCCTCTCTCACACAGTTGACACAGAGACATCATCTAATAAGGCGCTCTGAGAGCTACCCCATAATAAACCAACCCAAGAGTATCACTGCTAGTGTTTAGTATTCTTGTCTATTGCCCTGTTTACACTGTTTGTTCCTCATGCAGGAATTTTCTCCTGGGCACTCAGTGATTCACACTGAATGGAGCATTGTGACTATAGCTCACCAGTGTATCTCACAACTGGTCTTGTGGACAAATTGCCTGATGTGCTGGTTTAAAAGGCAAGATGCCTAGGACCTCCATCTCCCCTATGCAATGCATCTTCTTTACCCAAGAAAGACCTGATTATGTGATTTCTCAAACTTCCCCAATGGTTTGGTGCAGATGGAAGTGGAGAATCCCTGGACTGGGCCTGCCATTACATGGTCCATCCTCAGTCCAAGCTCTTTAGTGAGAAAAGGTACCATTTCCTGGTTGACTAAAGGACAAGCAAGTGTGATACCAGGCAGTGTGCCCCGCGCACTTTCCTGATTGGAAACAGATCATGGACTCCATAGGGAGTCGTCTCTGGATGTCAGGCTTCCCGAACAGAACAGATGGTTCATTTCTTACAGATCAGTTCCCAAGAGCCTTCTACTTTCTCACTAAATTACGGTCGTGTGGGTTTGGCTGAAAAATCCTACCTGCCATAGCTTCTAACAGTCAAACTGCACACGAGCTGTGCAGACTGTCCCTATGGAGGAGAGAAACTAGGCCTGCTCTTCCTGGGTGATGGGGGCCTTGAATAATGCGTAGAGACTGCACCTACTTCTCCTGTGGGTCTTATTGAGGTAATATTTTCAATTGTGTTAGAATATAAGTACTGCAGGGAAAACAGGAGCATATCAAAAATCCTAATCGTGGCATACGCAACAATTTCTATTTTCTCCAACAGAGTGGGATAGGATTACATCAAGGAACAGTGAATAGCATGTCCTCTCCCAAGACCAGACAGTAAGACTTGTTCACACAGAGAGTTCCTGTTTGGTGTCAAAGTTCTCTTCGTTATTGTATATGTATGTTGTATAAGTCTTACCACTTCACGAATGCAAAGTCTGTCATGAAATAAAGTGTGGGAAAAAGACAAGAGAACAAGAACAGGCATTTTGGAATCTTTGACCTAATAGATGAAGTCAGAGACCCTGGTTTGTCCTCACGGTTATTAACTTCAGCTCTAGAATGTCACTTGCCAGAAAACTTGGTTGGATCAGGTTATGATTTGCTGAACCACCCCGTGAAACTGCCCAGGGAAGTGCAAGGTGATTCTCTTGGGAAAGCAAAACAAACAGATTCGGAACATCTAGTGCTATTTGACTTTTCCACCTTTGACGCTGAGAACAGAGTATCAGAACTGAGAGGCATAGACGTCAGACAGTTAACATTTAAAGAGTATCCATTTGTGTAATGTGTATCATAGGTGGTGGATTCCCCATCTCATGGGACCTACAATCTTTCATGAATAGTACAAGTTCCCAGCCATTGTTATTTATAAACATGTGTGTTTGATTCCAATATCCACAGATTAATGATAAGAATCAAGAGATGAAAACTCAAAGAGTTGAAGCTTAAGGTGCTAATCAGAGGATCCCCATATTGGAGGCTCCTAGCCCCAAGCGAAGAGTTAGTACGTAGAGAGTGGAGCTATTAGCATGCATCCTAAACCACCCATATGATACAGGACAGGAACAAAGGGAGTGGAGAAAATTAAGACCCTGGTGTTTATCCTTGGTGAGGTTACAACAGGCTTTAGCCAGGTCTGTCCCTGGGGTTCAGAAATGTCTGATCTCTCTGCACCACAAGCTTCGTGGGACTTTTTTGTTCTCTCTTCTTGATCATATCCAGGCTAACCAAAGCTCCTTCAGCCCCAGAGACTGGTAGGGTCACTAGTAGGGTATGGAGTTCTTGGTCCCGAGAATCCAAGTTCTACTTCATTTCAAATTCTGCCCCTCCCTAGACATCTGAATTCGTCCAACACACTGCTTTGCACTGATGCTACCTGGGAAGTTAGTGAATGGTCTTTCCAGAAGTCTAATTAGGCATGTACTTCATTTCAGTGCTGGTCAAGGCTTGGTCCTAACTCTTCATAATAATGTTGGTAACAATAGCAAAGAAGGGAAGTGTCACAAGGCTCTGTCAATCCAGGAAGGGGCCGAGAGAACCATGAGAAACACAGTGGAGCAGGAGCAGTTATGCTTTTTCTTTAATCTCTTGATGATTGATTCTCTTCTAGTCTTGGGCATCCAGGTGTACTAAGTTCTCCTCTGTCCTTCCACACACCTAAAGACAGCCAGCCCACCAGCACGCGAGCTACATCTCCTTTAGAAGTGAGAGGAGCAGCCAACCGCTTCTTCTGACGTCCTCCAGTGCTCACAACGTCTTAACTGAGCATCAGTGAATCTGGAAGTTCAAGCTTTGCTTCAAACTTTTAATTACTAAATTAGCCAACCAAATTTCTTGGAACCCTCAATTATCTAGCTTAGGGCACAAAAAGTCTTGTTTTACAGACCAGATTGTCAGTTACTGAAGAAGATTTATTAGACTCCCTTAGGAACGCTAACTCAAGAATGCAGCTCTTCTCCGCACAAGTCCTCTCTTGAGAGCAGTGCCAGGCAAAGCCATCTCCGAAGCTCAGCAGGGGAAGACACATGGGACCTGATCAATGCACACACACTCTGGCAGAGGCCTAAAGCTCTTCTTACAACTTCAGGGGCCATCTTCGTGCACAGAAGCGAATCATGGGATTCAAACTCTTAGTGTTTTGGGATCTTGTTTCTCTGTTTTTAAACAGAAGAATCAGGAAAAAGGAAAAGAAAAAGAAATGTCAAGGAAAGACCAAGTGTGGGTCAAAGTTAATTTATTATCAAGGAAGTAGGGACAGGTACTCCACTTCCTTTCTCTCTCTCTAGTTTT
This sequence comes from Arvicola amphibius, assembly GCF_903992535.2. NCBI lineage: Eukaryota > Metazoa > Chordata > Mammalia > Rodentia > Cricetidae > Arvicola > Arvicola amphibius. The sequence continues at coordinate 32,823,608 of NC_052054.1, forward strand.
AGGATTGTTGAGCCATTACTTTTTTTTATAAAGAGTATTTAAGTCAGAGTTCTATGCATAATCAAGCAGGAAAAGGAATTTATTAGAAGAATCACAGAAAGAAATAATAGGCAGACTGGAAAATCAAGTTCTGGAGCCCAAATGTCACTCCTGGAGTTTGAGTAGGAGGTTCTCTCTGCAATCACTGCCCACAGAGGACCAGATGCTGCTGTTTACTTTGTTGCCAGGAAGTAGACCTGATCAGATCAAAAGCCAAACACCGGGCTGCCACCACAGCAGACAAAGCAGAATCAGGCCGAGCCTTCTGACCCAAGTACTCATTTCCTGATCAGAGTGTCTATGTTTGGATGGGTCAAAGAAACTAATGCTGCATTCGCTTAGAGCATCCACAGGTTCTGAATCTTCAGATGCAGCCTGCTACAGCGGAAAAATAATTGGGAAAAATCTGCATCTGTACTGAACATCCATCTACAGACCTTTGCTGTTGTCACTGTTGCCCAAACAACACGGTGTGCCAACAACTGACCTCACACTGTGTTAGGGACTTCAAGTAATCAAGAGGTGATTTAAAGCATACATGATAATGTGTCCAACTCATATGTAAATACTATGTCATTTGATAGGAAAGACTTGAGCATCAGTAGATTTCATATACGTGGGGGTCTAGGAACCCACCTCCTCTGTAGTAAGGGACTGATGTATGCCATTGTTGCCAGCGGCAGCACGATAATCCAGTTTTCTGGATTCTCTTTCTGAATCGTGTTCTTCCTAAGTACAGCGAGAGTATTGAGAAGCAGTTGTGTGAGGCAACTTAGTGCCACGTTACTTGCAGTCACAAAAGAGCAGATGAGATGGTAAACTGTAGGGAGAGCTGACCAGGGTGTAAGCAAGAGAATCCAACAATAAATAAGAACAATTAAATATATAATATACTGCCCTTTGTGAAGGAAGGAAAAAAAGGAAACTACAAAAAAAACTTAGCCCAGTAAAGAAGAAAGGGAGTGGTAGACGTGGGTCTCTTTGTTAGGGTGCCGTGACACAGAAGAGTGAGAAGTAAGAAAGTCTTTCAATTTGGATTCTGTTGATATATCATTGCCTACTAATTAGTACAATTTAATTAAAATTCCAGTTTCTAAATTAAAGCCAAGCAAAACAAATGAGCCTGGTTATAATAATAAATTGTTAGGGGAAATCTGGGGGAACTTTAAATAACTTTAAAATCAAGTATCTTTAGTATGATTTGTCAACAACAGAATTCTAAGGTAAAAAACATTTCTATCATACTCCTGCCCGTGTGCATGTATGAGTGCATGTGTGTGTGTGTGTGTGCTCGCACATACCTCGTGCGTGCATACTCCTGTATGAATTCATGTTGACAGAGGTTTCTATCCCCCCTGGTCTCACAGCCATTCAGTCCCATAGAAACACACAGAGGTTCACATTAATTATAAACTGACTGGCCTATTAGCTCAGGCTTATTATAACTCATAACTTATATTAGCCCATAATTCTTGTCTGTGAGCCATGTGGCTTGGTATCTTTCATCAGCAAGGCATTCTCATCTTACTTCCTCTGTGTCTGGGTGATGCCTGAAGACTGACTCTTTCTTCTTCCCAATATTTTCCTGCTCTTGTCACCATGCCTCTATTTTCTGCCTGGTTGCTCTGCCTATACTTCCTGCCTAACTAATGACTAATCAGTGTTTTATTAAATTAAACTATATTAAAACAATACAACTGACAAATCTTTAAAGGGTATAAGATCATTGTCCCACAGCATTTCCACATTTTTTTTTGAAAACAACAATTTGGAATCTAATCTCCTTTGTTTAGCTTTCTTCCTGATCATTATCCATAACAACTTGTAACCAACACTCTAAACAAAGAAAAATATCCATAGTCCATTTTTTGGAATGTGTATGTAGTTTTCTAGGCTACTTCCTGCTGATTAGGTACACTGATAATCTTATGGGGACCTAAAGAAAATTTAGAATTATCATCAAGTCCTGACTAGAGTATCCTGTGAGGGTTGATCGTCTCAAACAGCAGTCTTGAATCTGTTCTGGATGTAGAACTTAGACATCTGGGCCATCTGCTCCTATCAGAGATTTTCAGAGAGTCTTCCTTGATCAAGCCTGATTTTTCTTAGCCCAGAATGAATCCACAGCTCTCTTTCCCTATGAAAACAAAAACAAACCCTCTTCTCCAAAGTAACATATCTTTTGACTTAAATTTTGAAGTCAAAGCATTTTCAAAATACATATGTTGGATTAATCCAGGAACATTTATAAACAAATGTCTTTTAGCAGCTATTGCTCCTTCCTCAGCATTTAATAATAATTCAAAGACAACACAATAATATAAAATATCCAGACTCTCTCTGTGTTTTCCATCTTTATGTGGCTTGATTTTAAACCCTATTTCTTTTCTTTTTATTTTTAAGTTTTATTTTGAGACTAGGTTTCTCTGTATATCTTTAGCTGTTCTGGCACTCACTCTGTAGACCAGGTTGTCCTTGAACTCACAGAGATCTACGTGCCTCTGCCTCCCAATTGTTGGGATTAAAGGAGTGTCCCACCACACCTTGAACTCAGAGATCCATCTGCCTATTCTTTTCTCTCCCAAGCCTATACACACACACAAACACACACACACACACACACACACACACACACACTAAACTGTTTAGAGGGTTTTTTCCCATCTGAATCTATCTTTACCATATATTTCTCTTTTTCTGATCACATTGAGTCTTTAATTTACTAAGTGATTGGCTAGGATTAAAGTTGGGACCTTGACAGCTGGATCCACCCCATTCCTTAGCTTTCTGAGAGTCTAGACTCATGGTGGAGTTACTGGTCAGAGCCATGTTTATTGTCACAATTCTATGGCATTTCAAGGTCCCTGCCACAAACAAGAAGCATGCTATTGGCTATTCAACATTACTTAGGTGTTGGTAGTGGGACCTCTTAAAAGAGCTGCAAGGTTTTTGTAGCTATAGCTTAATTAGGAAACCTCTCTTAAATGAGATGTGCTTGTCTCTAGCAAAGAGAAAAATGCTGCTACCAAGAAGCCATGCTTAACTCTGTTGTTTCTAAATTACTTCCCCCAAATTCTCAGGTTTTAAGTGGATTTATCTGTCCACACTGGGCAGCATTTGTTGACCAAAGTTTCTGTCCCCCCTGGTCCCACAGCCATTCAGTCCCATAGAAACACAGAGAGGTCTACATTAATTATAAACTGGTTAGCCTATTAGCTTGTGCTTCTTATAACTCTTATAACTTATATTAGCCCATAATTCTTGTCTGTGTTAGTCATGTGGCTTGGTATCTTTCATCACTGAGGCATTCTCATCTTGCTTCCTCTGTGTTTGGGTGATGACTCCAGACTGACTCTTTCTTCTTCCCAGAATTCTCCTGTTCTCATTGCCCAGCCTCTACTTTCTGCCTGGTCGCCCTGCCTATATTCTTGCTGGCTACTGGCCAATCAGTGTTTTATTAAATTAAATCATATTAAAACAATACAATTCACAAATCTTCAAAGGGTATAATAAGATCATTGTCCCACAACAAATCCTGGAACAATGTGGCTAAATAGGCTTTCCACTTTGTTTGGGGAGACTGGGTCTCTTGTTGTTCACTGCTGTGACTACCTGACCCACAAGTCTCTGGAAAATTGTCCATCCCTGACTCTCATGTGTGTGTAGAAGCACTGGCATTACAGGTATGTGTTTATTACATCTGTCTTTTATGTAGGTTTTAGGGATACACAGTGAGCTCTTTCAATAATGTGCCATTTCCCTAGCCCTTGATATAGTTTTTTTTAATGAGTCTTTATATTTTAGGCAAATAAATATAAGTAAGTGATAAATGTATAAAATTAAGAAATTGAAACTATCAGATGTGATGCTACACACTGATAGTCCTAGCACTCAAGAGGCAGAGGCAAGAGGATGTCTGTGAATTCAAGGTCAACTTGATCTGAATAGCGACCTCAAGGCTACTCAAGGTTTTATAATGAGACATTGTCTCAAAAACAGTGTTGTAATGATGAATGTTAATTGGAAGTTATATCGATATGAACTTATATTTTTATGACATATGTATTTTTCTAATTCTGTGCGCCAAACATCTAACATATAATGTCACTACATTAACAATTGCCTTTCTTAGAATTTGGATTTTAACTTTTTGTAGTATTCTTTGTGAAAAACATCTAGAGCTTGTGCACCAAAGGGAAACTTCAAAAATGAATGGAATTCTATAGAAGGGTTTAGGAAGGTACCAGTTTAAGTAGTACCCTATTGGAGACAATTTGAACAAATACTCATATTCCGTGTCTGTAGTTTCTTGAAACCCACTGAATTTATTTTTTGTGGGTTTGTGCAAGTTTGTGTATGCATGCACATGTGTGTATGCAGGCAAGTGGAGGCCTTGGGAGCCATTTGATTTGTCTGTCACTGGTTTGAGGCTAATGTATCATGGATTAGGCTAGGCTGTCTGACCCACCAGTTCTCTTCTCCCCAGAGCTATAACTGGCCATTTCATTTTTCCACACAGGGGTGTGAATTCAGTGACTTGTGCTTGTGTAGGCCTATTTCCCTAGCTTCAGAAATGTATAGAGTGTGTGCTAAGATCTCATGCATTCATAATTATAGTAATGAGAAGGACTGTGGTAGAGTGGGGAAGACCTCACTGTTCGCTCTTGGAAGTACTTACTAAACTAACACCTAGCCTTGGAGTAAGGAGGAAAGATAACCCTTAAATCACTTTTGAGAAAGGTTGTACCTTGGGCCAACCAAAGGGCCAGTTGGTGAGGCTTGGCCCCCAGACAGGACCATACTTGCCTGAATTATAGACCACCCATGAACTCACTGTGACACTTCAATAAGTGACGACTAGGGAACTTGGCATTGTTTGGGGCCACAGTCACCCCAGAGACTGGTTTCTGGTTGCAGTGGCTTCTCTCAGCATCTCCACATTGGCAGATAGCATCTGACATTGAGGGGGTAGCACATGAGGCAGGGTGTATACTAGCCTCAAGCATTTAAGCAGAACACAGACTTTCTGTCTCATTTATAGAAATAAGCTGAACAATACTGGAATGAAATAGTTGGACTCAAAATCTGGGTAAGGCAGTGCCAGGCAGGTCAAAGAGTTTCAACAAACAGAAGCAACGTATGGTCTCAAAACAGATCACCCTTTGAACAAGCCAAGTATACAGGATCTGGAAGACACTGAGATAATTTTTTTAATAATGGACTGATTATTATCAGTATTAAAATTAGAAGAAAATATTGCTTCACCTATGCATAGGAAAAACACTTTCATTTTAAAAAGAAATAAACAAAATATTAATAGTGAAATGCATTAATGGCTAGAAGTTCCTTTAAAACTATGTAAGTTTTAGAAACCTAGTAGGCAGTTAGAAGGAAATATTTTCTCAGTGAGTTATTTTTATAACAGAACCTTGTCGTCTTTGCACGGTATTGAAAGCTTTCCTGCTGATGAGAAATTGAGACAGGAACTGGTCAGGTAGGGCAGGGATCCCAGAGCAAGAGTTCCGACTGAGAACATCCTTGGTGAAAGCCAGGAATGCCCTGCACTGTTTTGGTTCCAGTTTCTCTGTCACATCCTATATGAGCACCTCTGCCTGGAGGCTGTGAGAGACGTGACTGAAACTGAGCAAGGCACCCGGACACCTCATGGTTGGGCCAACTGGACCGACCAGCTCATACCCTTTCCCAGGCCTCTGTCCAGTTTCTCCCATAAGTCCTTTAGGAAGCCCCCAGACCAGCTGCTCAGTGGTATCAGATTTCCAAAGCCCCTATGCTGGGAGCTTGGGGGCTACTCACTGTCTGCTCTCTCTCCCTCTGTGCTGGGAGCTGGGGGGCTACTCACTGTCTGCTCTCTCTCCCTCTGTGCTGGGAGCTGGGGGGGCTACTCACTGTCTGCTCTCTCTCCCTCTGTGCTGGTGGCTGGGGGGGGGGCTACTCACTGTCTGCTCTCTCTCCCTCTGTGCTGGTGGCTGGGGGGGGGCTACTCACTGTCTGCTCTCTCTCCCTCTGTGCTGGGGGCTGGGGAGGCTACTCACTGCTCTCTCTCCCTCTGTGCTGGAGACTGGGGGGGTACTCACTGTCTGCTCTCTCTCCCTCTGTGCTGGGGGCTGGGGGGTCTACTCACTGTCTGCTCTCTCTCCCTCTGTGCTGGGGACTGGGGGGGGTACTCACTGTCTGCTCTCTCTCCCTCTGTGCTGGAGACTGGGGGGGGGGGTACTCACTGTCTGCTCTCTCTCCCTCTGTGGTGGGGCTGGGGGGACTACTCACTGTCTGCTCTCTCTCCCTCTGTGCTGGAGACTGGGGGGGCTACTTATTGTCTGCTCTCTCTCCCTCTGTGCTGGGGGCTGGGGGGCTACTCACTGTCTGCTCTCTCTCCCTCTGTGCTGGAGACTGGGGGGCTACTCACTGTCTGCTCTCTCTCCCTCTGTGCTGGAGACTGGGGAGGCCTACTTATTGTCTGCTCTCTCTCCCTCTGTGCTGGGGGGTTGGGGGGGTACTCACTGTCTGCTTTCTCTCCGGAGCTCTGTGCTCCACGTTTCATTTTTTTCAAATTCAGAAGTTAAGAATCTACAAGCTTGGGGTGGTTTTTGACACTTTTGGGTTTTCTGGGATGCTAGTACCCCAACCAAAGCACACCAAGAGCCAAGAAAGTCTCTGTCATTCTCAAAGACAGCCCAGAATTCCCACATCTGCATCTACGGGGACTTTTTTTGTCTCTTTTTTAAAATTTATTTTTAATTAAAAAATTTCTGCCTCCTCCCTGCCTCCCATTTCCCTTCTTTAGTCCGAAGAGCAGTAAGGGTTTCCTGCCCTGTGGGAAGTCCAAGGTCCTTCCCCCCTCCAACCAGGTCTAGGAAGGTGAGCATCCAAACAGGCTAGCCCCCCCCCCCCAAATCCAGTATATGTAGTAGGATCCAAATCCAGTGCCATTGTCCTTGGCTTCTCAGCAGCCGTCATTGTCCGCCATGTTCAGGGAGTCTGGTTTTATCCCGTGCTTTTTCAGTCCCAGTCCAGCTGGCCTTTGTGAGCTCCGATTAGATCAGCCCCACCATCTCAGTGGATGGGTGCACTCCTTGCAATCCTGACTTCCTTGCTCATGTTCTCCCTCCTTCTGCTCCTCATTTGGACCTTGGGAGCTCAGTCCGGTGCTCCAATGTGGAGCTCTGTCTCTATCTCTATCCATCACCAGATGAAGGTTCTATGGTGATATACAAGATATTCATCAGTATGGCTATAGGATCTGGCCATTTCCAGCTCCCTCTTCTCAACTGCCCAAGGAACTAACTGGTGGCATCTCCCTGGACACCTGGAAACCCCTCTAGAGTCAAGTCTCTTGCCAACCCTATAATGGCTCCTTTAATTAAGATATATACTTCCCTGCTCCCATATCCACCCTTCCTATATCCCAACCATCCCATTCCCCCAAGCTATCCCCATCCTCCCCTTCACACTTTTCTCTCCCCATCTCCCCTTACCTCCATCCCACCCCACCCCCAAGTTCCCATTTTTTTCCTGGCAATCTTGTCTACTTCCAATATCCAGCAGGATAACTATAAGTTTTCCTTTGGGTTCACCTTCTTATTTAGCTTCTCTAGGATCATGAATTATAGGCTCAATGTCCTTTATTTATGGCTAGAAACCAATTATGAGTGAGTACATCTCATGTTCATCTTTTTGGGTCTGGGTTACCTCACTCAGAATAGTGTTTTCTCCAAAATATATAAGGAACTCAAGAAACTAGACTTTAAAAGGCTAATTAACCCAATTTAAAAAAAAATGGGGCACTAAACTGACCAGAGAATTCTCAACAGAAGAAGTTCAAATGGCCAAAAGACACTTAAGGTCATGCTCAACATCCTTAGCGATCAGGGAAATGCAAATCAAAACAACTTTGAGATACCATCTTACACCTGTCAGAATGTAGTCAAGTTGACAACCGAGAAGAGCGATCACATATCCCAGTGGGGCAGGTATAACAGGAACCCAGACCTTGCTAGGCTCCCAGACCTTAGCACAACTGACTCCACGAAAGAAGTATTATTCAGGCTGCAAAACTTGGCACATAGACAGCACCACCTGCCAAAACTTAAACAAAAATCTAATCCATCAAAGTCCATAGTTCCTGGAAAGTCTAAAATCAAAAACACCTTTGATAGCCTTTGCTGGAGCATTGTGGAGTAAGGGGTACACTCATCCATTGCTGGTGGGAATGCAAACTTGTGCAACCACTTTGGAAAGCAGTGTGGCGGTTTCTCAGGAAATTCAGGATCAACCTACCCCAGGACCCAGCAATTCCACTCTTGGGAATATACCCAAAAGATGCCCTATCTTATTACAAAAGCATTTGTTCAACTATGTTCATAGCAGCATTATTTGTAATAGCCAGAACCTGGAAACAACCTAGATGCCCTTCAGTGGAAGAATGGATGAAGAAACTGTGGAATATATGCATATTAGAGTACTACTCAGTGGTAAAAAACAATGACATCCTGAATTTTGCATGCAAATCTATGGGGACTTTTGATCACTGGCCCTAACGCTAACTCTGAGTTGGTTGTGTTCATCCTCCTAGCAGCGAGGAAACACTGTGCTATTAATGGCAAAATGATATATTTGTTTAACTAAGAGTTGTTAGGGTGTTATTGTACCATCCCAGTGAATCACTCCAAGAACTCAGAGATTAATAAAGGAAAATCTCTTCAACAACAGTGCACCACTAACTCAGGCTACTGCACGGAAAGGAACCCAGAGACAGAAATCTCTGTCAATGTGGGTTCGCAATCCCAAGTCATACTATGAGCAGCCAAACACGTTTTAGAGAGGCAGTAATTCCACAGATTGGTTGTTTGGACAAATGAGGAGATTAATGATGGAAAAATACTGCCATAGTTATCTCTGAGACAGACCAGGGCTGTTTTTCCCAGGGCAGCTATTAGGCGGGTTCAGCCTGCCCATCTGGAAGAACTGTGTTCTCCCTGATAAGAGGCTGTGGGTTTCATCAGTAGCCACCAGGCAGCATTGACTTCTCTAAACCAACAGACAATGCTCCTTTAGATAAATTTTATTTTCGTGTAACTTCATATTTTCAAGTGTGTTTATTGGTGAATGCTTCATAACATTTCTTCATGACTCTGTCTCCCGCTTCAGTGTGACACCTCGAGACCTGGAACAGAAGAGATGCCTCTCACAGTTCTGCAGGCTAGAGTTCAAGAGCAAATGTTGGCAAAGTGGCTTCCTTCAGCAGGTGGTAGAGACGGTTCAATGCCTCTCTCCAGCTTCTGGGGTGTGCTGGTGACTTTGGGGCACCTTAGTTTATAGAAGCATTGATCACACCCGTCCTGCCTTCATCTTCACAGATGCCTCTATATTAGTCTGGGTTCTCTAGAGAAATAACTGAGGGAGGAGGGAGGGGAGGGGAAAGGGGAAAGAAGGGGGAGAGAGAGAGAGAGAGAGAAAGAGAGAGAGAGAGAGAGAGAGAGAGAGAGAGAGAGAGAGAGAGATTTATTAGAGTGGCTTACAGGCTATGGTTCAGCTAGTATAACAATCGCTGTCTCCCAATGGAAAGTTCAAGAATCCAGGAGTTATTTAGTCCACGTGACTGGATGTCTCAGCCAGTCTTCAACATATGTCGAAATTCCAAAGAAGTAGGCTCTACTACCAGTGAAGAAATGAATGTATCAGTGAAAGGAGAAGCAAGCAGGCAAATAGCAAAAAGTTTTCTTCTCCCATGTTCCTTATATAGGCTGCCAGCAGAAGGTGTGACCCAGATTTGAGGTGGATCTTCTGCCTGCAAATGATTGCCTGCAATCAAGAAAAATCCTTCACAAGTCTGCCCAGTCACTTGGGCTTTCAGTAATTCCAGATGTAGTCAAGTTGACAACCAAGAAGAGCGATCACATATCCCAGTGGGGCAGGTCTAACAGGAGCCCAGACCTTGCTAGGCTCCTAGACCTTAGCACAACTGACTCCACGACAGAAGAACCATTCAGGCTGCAAAACTTAGCACATAGACAGCACCACCTGCCAAAACTTAAACAAAAATCTAATCCATCAAAGTCCATAGTTCCTGGAAAGTCTCTGAATGTACTAACTTTGTTTTTGGCTTCTGTAGTTCCACTTCTGGCTAACTGTTTTTGTTAACTGAAGTATGTCAGCCCAGGCCATGGTTTTTATGCTTAAAAGCTTATCCTGTGGAAGACTCAGGGTTACACTGGGCTCCCAAACACCCAATGTAGTTGCTGGCCAACTAATAAATACTTACTGTTGGCTCAAACCCATGCCCAAGCAGTCTTCTCTGGTGAATATCCCACAACATGGGGTCTCTTAAAAATGCAAGCAGACCTTTAAGGATGACCTTGAACGACTGATCTTTCTACCTCACCCCAGGTGCTGGGATTACAGGTTTGCTTGGCCACACCCAGGTCAGAGTTCCCCTCTTTATAAACTGTGTTGGATTGAAACCCATCTAAACGACCTCATTTTAATTTAACTATTTCCATAAAGACCCTGTCTCCAAATTAGGCTGCGATGGCCATTGCCTGCAATTGTATGAAGTTACAGCAGGATAACAAAGAGTTTGAAGAAGCTTGGGTTAGATAGTATGACCTTGTCTCAAAAAAAAAAAAAAAAAAACAAAAAACAAATGGAGGATCACATTCCATTAGGGTTAAGACTTCAACATATTCAACTCAAGAAAACCTAAAGTTGTGACATCTGGAGAACCCCCAGGGTTCACAATCCTCACCGTCCTCTGTCACTACCCAGAGGAGGGTGCTGCACACAGGGGCTCACCCTGTCTGTGACTATAGCCACGTCACCCCTCCTGTTACTTCTCACATTTCCTGAATGGTGCACGGGTTGGGCGCTATGCTACAGAAGGCAGGAAGCACTAACGACGTACTAAAACTGGTGCAGGCCCCACCCAGTGACTGCACACAGGACAGACAGTTGCCATTGACTTCTTGCCTCTCGCCAAAGCAACACATTTTCATTTTGCCCTAAAATTTCAAGAATCCACCAAAACTAATTACATTTTACTATAAAATATATTCTCCCCCTTTCTCTTGAGAGTAAGTTAGTTATTAGAAAATGTCTTGATGCATCCTTCCGGACTTGCTCCATGACTCTGCATCTTGACTAGTTGTGGTTTTATGTAATTGTCTCTGCCTGTTGAAAAAGAGACTTTCCTTGAAGGGTGAAGAAAAGCATATGGGATGGGTTGGAGAGCAGAAACAGAAGGGAAAACTGATGTAATTATAATATCAAAAAGAGGTAATTTTTAAAAAGTGAGCAATGCCTTGATTCTGAAAAGTGGCTTTTGCTGTTTTCATAGAAGCTGACTTAGTAAACTTTGGTCTTACTTTGATATTTGACAAAACAATATTATCTAATAATTATGTTCTTTTAGTAACTGGATATGGAAACGTAGTGTGTAATTTTTCAAACTTTGTTATTAAAACCTATTGCACAAGAGGGCGCTAGTTTAACATACAAAGACCAATGTACAATTAAGATTAGACCAAAATACATTTTAGTCATTGTTTCGCAACTGAGAATTGAAAATATTTGCTTGCTGCAGAATCTTTCACACATTCCTCATATAACCTCTTCACATCTGCAAGCCCCAGTTTCTTTGAATAAATCTCCCCACACACATGGTTTGGAAGTGTATCGGCAGGGATGCTCTCTTCAAAGGTTGCTTCTCTCCAGCTTCTGGGGTGTGCTGGTGACTTTGGGTACCTTAGTTTAGAGAAGCATCTATCGTACCAGTCCTGCCTTCATCTTCACCGATGCCCCCGGTATCAGTCAGGGTCTTCTAGAGAAACAACTGATATTGTGTGTGTGTGCGTGTGCGTGTGCGTGTGCGTGTGCGTGTGTGTGTGTGTGTGTGAGAGAGAGAGAGAGAGAGAGAGAGAGAGAGAGAGAGAGAGAGAGAGAGCGCTATAGTTTATTGAAACCCATTGAATTGATTTTGTATGGGATTTTTCATGTTTATATGGATGCCTGTGCATGTGTGTATGCATGCAAGTGGAGGCCAGAGGTCATTACACACACACACACACACACACACACACACACGCACGCACATGTGCGTGCACACACACACACACAGCAACCCATACATAAATGCCTGGCAAACACATTCCTATGACTTCCTCTGAAATAGCATTAAGGTCTCAAGTTATTAAGCTTTTTATTACCCATGTAATATGTGCTATTAAGCAATTAGAGGCAGTTGTCAAAATAAATTAAGTAAACCTTACTGGTACTGAAGCATGCCCTTAAAAAGGTTATTCATTTTCATGGTGGCTCAGTTTAAATCTGGATGGGAATAGTGGGTAGTACACACTGCCTCTTGGAAGTCTCATCCTCACACCTCATCCTGCCGAGATATTTATAGGGACTTTGAGGCAAAAGAAATCAGTAAAAAAATTTAGGAATAGGAAAAAATGTATGGAAACATTCATGGCATCATTTCAAATTTGCCTAGTTTAAGCACTGAAAATATAAAGATTTGCATTTGTATAGAGAAAAAAATTCATAAACTGCAGATAAAGCCTAAGAGGAAAACATGGTCACAGTGGTAAATCCCATTACACTTGTCAAGTCTTTCATAGGTAATGAATGAACAATTTTCAAAGATAAGTAACACAGAATTTACTTTTTGTATATTGTGTGTGTGTGTGTGTGATGTGTGTGTGTGTGTGTATGGTGTGATGGTGTGTCTTCTCTGTGTGTGTGTATGGTGTGGTGTGACATGTATGTGTGGTGTAAACAATGTGTGTGGTATGTGTGTGTATATGGTGTGGTGATGTGTGGTCTGTGTGTGTGTATAGTGTGGCATGACAAGTGTGTGTTCTGTGTGTGTGTATGGTGTGGTGGTGTGTGTTCTCTCTATGTGTATGGTTGCGCATGACTTGTGTGTGGTGTAAGCAGTGTGTGTAGTATGTGTGTATATATGGTGTGGTGATGTGTGTTTTGTGTGTGTGTGTGTATAGTGTGGCACGACAAGTGTGTACGGTGTAAGCGGTGTGTGTGGTGTCTGTGAGTGTGTGTGGTGTGTGTTCTATGTGTGTGTATGTGGCGTGACATGTGTGTGTCACGCTACAGCACACAGCTTTCTCCTTTGACCAAGTGTTTCCTGGGGACTGAACTCAGGTCGTTGGGCTTGGCACCTAGTGCTTCTCACAGAGGAGCCATCTTATCATCCCGATAACCAGGATTTTTACTAATGCTCCTCCTTCCTTACATTATATGGATTATGGACGAGGTGGAGTTGAATCTAAATACTCAACCTTGAGATCCAGTTTTCTCACTTCCACAGCAGGGTCAGTATTCCTATGTGATGAGACAATGCTTGTACTCTACACAGATCAAATATTTACAAGTAGTAAATATTGTCTCTTTTTCGGTCTTTCTTCTTTTTTAAGCTTCTCTCCATCTCTTCATTTTCTCTTTAATTGGTTTTCTAGTTCTGCTTAATATTTAGCTGATTTTACTCTGTCAACTCCTCTGGGTATCTTCCTTGATCACCCACTTATTTTTACCAACCCTTGTGAACTTCTCTATGACAGCAGCCTTTGGAGCATGAAACAGGGTGCCTGATGCACAGTAGGTTCACTGGCCGTGCAAAGGGGTGTCTTTCAGCTACATATTTACTTCCTGTTCATGTTCATTTCAGTTCCGCAGAGGGTACATTGTTATACTGCTACCTGCTGTACTGCCCTGCTGAGGGTTCAATGTTATACTGTAATCTGTTGTATAGCCCTGCTGAGGGTGCGATGTTTTGCTGTAATCTGTTGTTTTATGCAGAGTAGTCTTGTTGCATGTATGTGTCTGTGTGTAGGTGCTGTGCTATGTGTATTTCTGTGCACCTCTTGCATGGCTGGTGTCTTTGGAGGCCAGAAGAGAGCATTGGATCCCTTGGAACTGAAGATACAGAGAGTTGTGAGCCCCCAAGAGGGTGCTGGGAATTGAACTTGGTTCTTCAGGAAGACCAGTCTGTGCTTATTAATTACTGAGCCATCTCCCCAGGACCCTGAAGTAACTTTTAATAAATCATCCAGATAATCTCTACCTTTTTCCTGTTTGCTTAATTTTTATATGCTCATCAGAAGTTCCCTACAGGTAGCTGACAATACTGGTCAAGAAGGAGGGCCACACAACGATGTAATAGAGTGACCCCGTATTTAAGGTCTATTTGAAGCTAGCTGTTTTCAAACTATGAATTTGACTGTTACAAAACTATTGCATGTCCATTTGAAACTATATATCTTGAATACTTCTTCAAATGACCAAATTCAATAATATGCTATTATTTCTCCGAATTGGATTCTATAATGTACTTTTTGCCAATTAAGAGCAGAATTTTGAACAGTGAGGGAGCATTTAACAGTCCCTGTCTTTATCTAGCTCCTCTCCCAGAGAGCTTTGGCTCCTGAAACAGAGTTGATGGACCAATGTCTGGTGCTTTGGACTTTAAAATCTTCAGGGAATTCTTTTTCTTCTATGGGGTACCCAAAACAGGAACATCATCAAATAAATGATTACATTTGTTTCCTCTCTGAGCAAGTCCCCAGTTCCTACTAACCCTCCCTTGGGACACCATGATGCTCTCTGGGATCCAGCCCAGGCCTTGTGCATGCCAGGCAAACGGGAGACTGCTAAGCTTCTTCCTTAGTTCATCCTGTGACATTTCACAAAGCGCTGGGAAGGCATTTCTGATGAGAGATCGCCGACACAACCAAGAGGAACATTACAGTGGAGAGGGGCTCCTATCGATCCAGTAAATAATTTCCCATATCTTTGCTGTCCAGATCTGGCTTTCTGTGGTGTAATTTCCATTACAATATAACAGATTGGAGGTAATTTTGGGTTTGCAGAGCACTGCGGACTTGAGAATTATTGCAAAAGAAAAAAAAAAAAAAAAAAAAACCAAAAAACCTCTACCCTCTACTTCAGAAACCCTTAGAAACCCTTTCCTGACCCTCTTATTTTCCCTTTTAATCAAAACAAATAATAAAGAACCTTTATCGCACCCCTAAGCATTGCGCAAGGTTCTTGTGTATGCTGCATATTTAGTGCACACTTGAACCCTGCAAGCAATCCAAAAATCAAAACAGAACAAACAGTTCTGATACCTTCAGAGATGGTAATTATTAGTTCAATCAGTTCAATCACTTAGGACTGTGACTGGATGTTCCACTGAGCACAAATTTTTGATTTTAAAGCTATTCCCACCCATTTCCAGGCTATGGGTGAATGGCATGGATAATTTATATACTTCTGCCTTGGTCAGGTTCCCAGACAAAGTAAAAGCACAAATTAATGATTTAAGGACAGTGAACTAAAGGGATGTTTCACCGAGCTGTGGACTGGGAGTCAAGAATCAATACAAAATAGAACAGCAGTCAAAAGTGGTAACTGTGTCTGGGAAGAGAGAGCTGTCACCTGCTCAGGACAAGCAGTATGATAATGCTCAACAGAGTTCCGTCAGGAAACTCGGGAGGGAGGGTTGTAGGATGGGAGGTGACATATATGGTAAGGATGAAGGCCATCTGCTGTGATCTGGCAAGACAATGATGGGTTGTGTGTGTGGGGGGGGTAATATTTACAGTCAACTTGCTATATTTAGAGTCAACTATGACGCTCACCTCTGGGCACGTCTCAGATGGGCATTGTGGAGAGGTTTTACTGAGGAGGGAAGGCCCATCCTAAGTATGGGTGATGCTGTGCTGTAAGCTGGTACCCTACACTGAATAAAAAGGGAAGAGCTAGGCACTCGTCCCTCTCTGCTATCTGACTGTGTATGCAACGTGGCCATTCCATCTTCCATCCTAGACACCTTACCATGATGGACTACTTCTCCTCAAATTGTGGGTCATAAAAAATGATTACTTATTACGAGGTATGCTTTTTATTGATTTGTATTGAGCTCTACATTATTCTCTGCTCCCCTCCCTGCCCTCCCCTCCTCTTCAACCCTCTCCCAAGGTCCCCATGTTCCCAGCTTACTCAGGAGATCTTGTCTTTTTCTACTTCCCCTGTGAGGTATGCTTGTCCATGCATTGAGAGAAGTATGTAAGACATCAGGGGAATGAATGTTCTAATACAAAAACAGGAACACACACACTAAAAGTTATTTGTCTAAAATATCATTGGGTCACGGTTGAGAATCCTGTTTAGGCTGTAGAGCTATGTGTTGGAGGGACCACCAACTTTAATCACCATGGAAGACAACTCTGCTGTTGTACAGCCTGTTCGCTGCCCCTCCCAGCATCATCACAGATCAGAATACTTGGCCTTCCCTCTAGCCAAGCGCTGGATGTCCCAGTGGCCATCCTAGCTATTCTCTAGTGATCAGGACCCTAGCCATTCACCATTCACTTTGAAATCCTAAAGACCTCTGCTTTTTAATTTTTTTAAATCTTTAACTGATTTTTCTTCTTTTTCTATCTGCAAGACTCTTGAGTGAGATTTGTTTCTTTCCATTAGATGTTAGGTCAGATTTGGGGATGCTTGATTACGATTTTAACACAAGAAGTGTGTCACAGTTATGAAAAGTTGAGAATCGAGTATTTTAACTCTATGGTAGGGAATCTCTAAGGGAATATTAATGGTCCCTTTTAGAGTTATATTTTTGATTCTTTCCATTGCCTTCATGTCCCGAAAGCATCTTGATTTAATTCCAAACTGAGAGTTGTTTTTGCATCCACTACAGCAGCTGCAGCGCTGGCTGCTAATGGGCTCATTAAGCAAAGCCAATTGCATCACTGCCACCTGGAACCATTAGTGTGCACCGTGACATGTGCAGGGACCCGGGAACCTGAACTAAAACAGCAATGACCCCTGGTTCCCATGCAGAGGCTGGCACAGACATTCGATTCTGTGGAATGAGAGGAAGCAGGTTTTACTCATGCCAAGATACAAGCAAATAATCCAAGACATTCAACAAAGAATTCAAAATGTCTTTGTTTGATATTCACCTGCAGACATTTTTCTAGAAATGGTTTGTATATTGAAATTAAATAAAAGTGGACTTTTAAATCCTTAAAGATGAATACAAGGAAAGTCCAGAATTTCCTGTTTTGCCTCGTCACTAGGAACCTGCCAAGTGGCCTCACTGTCAAGATGAGTCAGGTGGCGATGCATTCCTCAGTAGAGTATTACAAGGAGTAATGAGTACAAACAGGCAGACAATCATGCCTAACGCATAGCAATTTATCAATTTACCACTTCTACCCAGCTCTCACCTTCACTATTCCTAGAAAAATCAGAAAGACAATTATCAGTGCTAACTAGAAGATATAATTAAGTAATGCAGATTTTTTTTTGTTTTCTTAAGACTTTTCTAGGGGCTGGAGAGATGGCTCAAAGTTAAGAAAACACATTGCTTTTTGCAGAAGACTGTGGTCTGGTTCCCAGCATCCTCTTTGCATGATTGACAAGCACTCTGGTTCCAGGGTATCTGATGCCTTCTCTACTCATGTGAACAAACCCAATACAGACACACACCCATCCACACAATTAAAATTTAAAATAAAACTCACAAACACTTTCCTGGAGCACATCTCATTAAATATATAAAGATGCTTCCTTATCAAATTTGTTTTTGAAATTCATTTTGAAAGACAATCTGCTGGTTAGAATTAATGCCTTTGTGATAGTTTGAAAGAGAATGGCCCCCGAAGGATGACACTATTAGGAGATGTAACCTTGTTGGAGGAAGTGTGTCACTGTGGGGGTGGCCTTTAAGGTCTCCTATGTTCAAGCTACTCCCAGTAGTCACAATCTACTTTCTGTTGCTTCCGTATCAAGATGCAGCCAGCACCGTGTCTGCCTACATGCCATTGTGCGCCCACCGTGATGATAATGGGCTGAACCTCTGAAAATATAAACCACCTCAATTAAATGTTTTTCTTTTAAAAGAGCTTTTGTGGTCATGGTGTCTCTTCACAGTGATAAAAAAAAAACCTAACTCCCTAATTTGGCCAGCTTGTCATTTGGTATATTACAAGCTCTTCACTGCTGTGACAGGCTGAGATTCTCTGAATGAGATCTAAAACAAACCAAAAATGTAGAGTATCGATAATTGGTTGTGTCAGTATTACAGAAAATTACTGTAATGCTATGTGACCACATGATCTCTAATTTAAAGTTTGCAGATTCACAGTCCTTGCATAGGGACATAGGCTTATGTGTTGTCAATGTCCTGGGACTACAAGCCATTTATGGTTTTGGGCATGTAATTTTTCACTTAAAAGGTGATGGGTTATTTATTATTCATTAAGGGGCCAAGAGATGTTTTAAATGTGAAATAATGTTCCTCCAAGATTAGGAACACTGTATAAAAGGTGACACAAAGAATGTAAGAACCAGAACATGGGGAGGGAAGCTGTGAAATATCAGGACATGAAGTGGCAAGCGTACACGCAGATTCACAGAAGCCGTGGTTACCTGCAGGAGACCTGTCCAAGGCTGAGACTAGCAGCATTCCACAATGGGACAGGAAGGGATTAGGAGGCCATACACCTCCCAGAAGAGCTATTGCCAGTTAATGGATGTTTGGAGTCATTTTCTTCAGTAGTGTAGCCACTGGTAAATTACCTATGTTTTAGTAAATAAACTCCCACTCACAACCATGCAAGTGGGACACCAAAATAAATTGATGGAAGGAAGAGGGGACTTATTTTGAGAAGGGATTAATAGGAGGGGAAGATAAAAGAAGGTAATGAGTAGTAAACACAATCAAAACACATTGTATAGATGTTTGAAATTGTTGAAGAAAACTCTCTGCAGGACAGTCTGTGACTGTACAGATGCTGTGGGACAATGGTCTTTTATCCTGTCACTTGTATTATTTTTAATGAAACGCTGATTGGCCAGTAGTCAGGCAGGAAATATAGGTGGGGTGACCAAGCAGGAAGTAGAGGTGGGGCAAAGAGAATGATGGGGAGAGGGAAGCACAGTCTGCAGTCGTGACCCAGCCACAGAGGAAGCAAGATGTGACTGCCTTGCTGAAAAAAGTACCAAACCACGTGGCTAACTCCGACAAGAATTATGGGATAATATAAGTTATAAGAATTAGTTAAGAAGTTTGAGCTAATGGCCCAATCAGTTTATAACTAATATAGTCCTCTGTGTGATTCTTTGGGACTAAATAGACAAGGCGGGACAGAAAACCTCAGTCAACAGAATGGTGCCCAACATAGGGTAACTGCATCCACAGAAAACCTGAGAGAGCTTGGGAAGTAATTCTACACATAAAATAATAGAGTTAAGCATGGCTTATTGATAACAACATTTTCTTGAGTGGGCTCTGCTTGCTAGAGGCAAGCACTCTCATTTAAGAGAGTCTTCCTGACTCAGCTTTAACTGCAAAATCCTGCAGCTCTTTTAGGAGGTCCTGCCACGAAACACTTAAATGGTGTTGATGAAAAGCTGACTGCATACTTTTCGGTGATGGCAGGGACCTTGAAACGCCATAGAGTTGTGGTAATAAACATGGCTCCAGCCAGTACCTCTGCCATGAGGCTAGACTCTCAGAAAGCTAAAGAATGGGCTGGATCCAGCCTCAATTCTATGGCTTTAATTCTAGCCATATTGTCAGAAAAAGAAAGATATACAGTAAAGATAGATTCAAAGACAAAGACAATCTCTAAATGTTTTACAGTGTGTTTAAAAATATATGAAGGCTTGGGAAAGAAAAGAAAAAGGTTCAAGTCCTTAAAAGAAAATAGAAAAAAAGAGAGTAGTTGGGTGTGGTGGCACACACTTTTAATACCAACACTTGGGAGGCAGAGGTAGATGGATCTCTGTGAATTCAAGTTGTGGTGGCATACACCTTTAATCCCAACACTTGGGAGGCAGAGGCAGATGGATCTCAGTGAGTTCAAGGTGTGGTAACACACAACTTTAATCCCAGCACTTGGGAGGCAAAGGCAGCCACTCTGTGAGTTCAAGGATAGCCTGGTTTACAGAGTGAGTTCCAAGACAGCCAATGATACACAGAGAAGCCTAGTCTCAAAAAAAAGAAAGAAAAAGAAAAAAAATAGAGTTTAAAATAAAGTCACATAAAGATGGAAAACACACAGAGAATCTGGATATTATATGTTATTATGCTCTCTTTGAATTGTTTGAATGCTGAGAAAGGAGCAACAGCTGCTAAAAGATATTTATTTATAAATGCTGCTTAATTAATCCAAGGTAAGTATTTTGAAAATACCTTCACTTCAAAATTGAAGTCAAAATGTATGTTACATTGGAGAAGAGATTTTGCTTTTGTTTCCACAGGAAGTGAGAGGCTGTGGATCATTCTGGGTTAAGAAAAATCAGGTGTGATCAATGAAGACCCCCTAAGAAATCTCTTATAGGAGCGGATGGCCCAGATGTCTGAGGTCTACATCCAGAACAGATTCAAGACTGCTGACTGAGCT
Organism: Arvicola amphibius; assembly: GCF_903992535.2. NCBI lineage: Eukaryota > Metazoa > Chordata > Mammalia > Rodentia > Cricetidae > Arvicola > Arvicola amphibius. Next base: position 32,844,100 of record NC_052054.1, read on the forward strand.
GATCAAGCCTCACAGAATTTTCCAGTCAGTACTTGGCCATAATTCTATATTTTCTTTATGTCCCTATAAGATTATCAGTGCCCCCAATAGCAGGAAGTAACTTAGAAAACTATGCCCACATTCCCAAAAAATGGATTATAGATATTTTCCTTTGTTTAGAATGTTGGTTAAAAGTTATTATGGATAATGGTCAGGAGAAAAGCTAAACAAAGTATATTAGATTCAGTTCTTGTTTTTTTTTAAAGGGGGGAGTGTTGTGGGACAATGGTCTCTTATCCTGTCACTTGTATTATTTTTAATAAAACACTGATTGGCCAGTAGCCAGGCAGGAAATATAGGCAGGGTTACCTGGCAGGAAGTAGAAGTGGGGCAGGAAGCTCATTGGGAAAAGGGAATCACAGTCTGCAGTGGTGACCCAGCTTCAGAGGAAGCAAGATGTGACTGCCTTGCCAAAAAAAGGTACCAAGCCATGTGGCTAACTCAGATAAGAATTATGGGCTAATATAAGTTATAAGAATTAGTTAATAAGAAGCCTGAGCTAATGGGTCAATCAGTTTATAACTAATGTAGACCTCTGTGTGATTCTTAGGGACTTAACAATTGCAGGACCAGGTGGGACAGAAAAAGCTCAGTCAACACACAGATGAAGAGGTGAGTGATTGGATAGCCCAGTCTCTAAGTCCTAGGAACCAGGACAAAAACTCTAGGTCCCTCCCCCACCTATGATGGAGGAGTGTCTATGTGTTACTTTTATTGGTTAATAAAGAAACTGCCTTGGCCCCTTTAATAGGACAGAAAATTAGGTAGGCGGAGTAAACAGAACAGAATGCTGGGAAAAAGGCAGTCAGGGAGACACTTCAGGCAGTCACCATAGGCAGTTGCCATGCTTCTCCTCTCCAAGACAGATGCAGGTTAAGATCTCTCCTGGTAAGCAACCACCTCATGGTGCTATATAGATTACTAAATATGGGTTAAAGCAAGATGTGAGAAGTTAGCCAATAAGAGGCTGAAACTAATGGGCCAGTCAGTGTTTAAAAGAATACAGTTTCTGTATAATTATTTCAGATGTAAAGCTAGCTAGGTGGCGGGACACAGCCCTGCCGCTCCTTCTACACACCTACTTCATTTGCACTGGCTGCCAAAAGGCAAGCCACCTACAAGTGGGCTGCTCCACACCCCCATCTAATTGGACTCTGTAATCTACAAGTCCCTCTCAACCTCCAAACCCACCAATCTCTCTGCTACCTCAGTGGCTCCCTGAGACACAGAGAGCAATGGCAACAATCGGTCCAAGAGAGGATCCCTGAGTCATAGACACCAAATACAAGGATTAGACCAAGAGGCAAAGACATTGCCTGCACCAATTGGATAAAGAGACAGGTAGGCTATAATGCAAGAATACATTTAATAACCTAAAAAACAACATGACAATACCAAAATCCAGTGGTCATACAACAGGAAAGCCTAAATATCCTAATCCAGAAGAAGCAGAAGTAAACAACCATAAATATAACTTTATGAAGGTGGTAGAGACCCTTAAAAGGGTAATGAAAAATTAAAGAAATAAAGGAAAAGACAAAAAATTGAAAGAAATCAATAAATCTCTTAAAGAAAGCCAAAGTATAAATAAGAAAAAAACAACCAATCAGGTGAAGCAAACAATTCAAGACTTGAACAATGAAATAGAGGCAATAAAGAAAACACAAACTAAAGGAATTCTAAAAATGGAAAATCTGGGCAAATGAACAGGAACTACAGATGCAAGCATAACCAAAAGAATACAAGAGATGGAAGAAAGAATTTCAGGCATTGAATATACAATAGGGGAAATAGATTCATTGATCAAAGAAATGTTAAATTCAATAACTTCTTAACACAAATATCCAGGAAATCTGGGACACCATGAAAAGACCAAACCTAAGCATATAGGGATAGAAGAAGCCAAAGAACTCTGGCTCAAAAGCACAAAAAAAATACATCAACAAAATCATAGAAGAAAACTTTTCCAACCTAAAGAAAGATATGCCTATCAAGGTACAAGAAGCTTACAGAAAACCAAATAGACTGCTTGATGGTATGCTGTATGAACTGGACATGCAGGACCCACAGAAATAATTGCTGAACTTGCCTAAAGGTGAGACAGTCCTTCATGGTTCCTGCTTCATGAAAGAGTCTGCCAGGCATTCTGCAGGAAGCAGAAGAAAGCAACTGATGAACTTTGCCATTAAAAGAGAGAACAGATCTTCAAGTTTCTTTCTTTATGTAAAAGTCTTCTGGGTACTATGGGCCAGTAGACTGAAGAAGGATGCCTCAATGTTACAGAAGAACTTTGAATTATTGTCCAGGCAACGAAATGTCTCTGTCAATTCTAGAACTTTGGAAATTGCTTACAATGTACTTTGTTTCCTTAGGTAATGGTATGTCCTGCTGGGGTCTTTGAAGAGTTTAAGACAGATATATATTTCCTTAGTTATGAGAAAAGATAAATTAGATATGAAACTTTAGACTCACAAAGATTAAAATAGATGACAGTATATTTTCTTTAACTTTTCTAGATACAAATAGACTAAATATTGTAACTGTAATTCTTGTTTGATACCTGTTTTGTTATATATAATTTTACTATGTTAAAGTTTAAACCATCCTTTATATCTATACAGAAAAGGCAAGGTGATGTGGGATGCCCCTCTGTATAATGTGAATATGTTTTATTACCATTGGTTATTAAAGAAATTGTTTCAGCGAGTGTCTTAGTAAAGTCAGTCAGGAATTCTGAACAGAGATACAGGGAGAGAGTAGGCTGAGTCAAGGAGATGCCATGTAGCTTCCAAAGGAGAAAGATGCTGGAAAACATTACCTGTAGGCCACAATTTGCTTGCAAGTAGATGGAACTAGAAAAAGACCATTCCAAGTGAGGCAACCCAGACCCAGAAAGATAAACACAGTATGTACTTATTTATAAATGGATATTATTCGTAAAGCAAAGGATAGCCAGCCTATAGTCAATGACCCTAAAGAATCTAGGTAACAAGGAGAACCCTAAGAGAAGCATACATAGATCCCCCTGGGAAGGGGAGATAGACAAGACCTCCTAACAAAATTGACAGTTTGGGGGTAGAAGGAGAAGGGAGTGTGAATGGGGAGGAAGGGGGAAAGGGGAGGAGTGAGGAAAACATGATGGAATGGGATGGTCAAGATGAGGGGAAGGACAGAGATAGACAGCAAGAAAAAAGATATCTTGATTGAGGGAGCCATTACTGAGGCTGCAAGAAACATGGCACTAGGGAAATTCCCAGGAGCCCACAAGGATGACCCCAGCTACAACCCTAAGCAATAGTATAGAGGGTTGCTGAACTGGCCTTCCCCTGTAATCAGATTGATGAATACTTTAATTGTCATCATAGAACCTTCATCCAGCAACTGATGGGAGCAGATGCACAGATCCACAGTGAAGCACTGGGCTGAGCTCCCAGAGTCCAGTTGAAGAGAGGGAAGAGAAATTATATGAGCAAAGGGGTCAAGACCACGATGGGGACACCCACTGAAACAGCTTGCCTGAGCTAATTGGAGCTTAGTGACTCTGGACTGACAGCTGGGAACCAGCATAGGCTCAAACTATGCTCTCTGAATATGGGTGACAGGTGCATGGCTGGGACAGTCTGTGGGGCTACTGGCAGTAGTACCAGAATTTATTCCTAATGCTTGAGCTGGCTTTTTGTAGCCTATTCTCTTTGGAGGGATACCTTGTTCAGTCTAAATATAGTGAGGAGGTCCTTGGTCCAGCCTCAAAGAGATGTGATAGACTTTGCTGTCTTCCTATGGGAAGCCTTACTCTTTCTGAGGTGTGGATGGGTTGTGGGGAGAGGTGGAGGGAATGGGAGGAGGAGAGGGAGTGAAAACTGGGATTTGTATGTCAAATGAGAAAATATTATTTTTTAAAAAAATAATTAATTAAAAAAGAAATTGTTAAAGACAAATTAAATAATTATGTATGCCTCTTGTGGCTACATTACTTATTAAATAAGAACTTCATGAAATTCACAGGTTTCAGAGCAAAAAGCTGATATGTCATTTATTATTTCCCTTATTATAATAAAAGTAAAGACACAAATGGCTAGAACGAGACTGAATATTCTATTTATAACCTATGCCTAATGGTCTGAATAGGACTAAGGACAGTGTGTTGTCATGGTGACAATATCCAGGGTTATTATGCACAAAGCCAATGACAGTGTATTAGAGATTATTTGGGAAAATATCCTGTTCCTCTCCTTTTGTGCATAGATGGTTCTAATAACCATCCTCTCAGGATGACAATGTGTGGAACTGGTGTAAGATTTAAATACGGGTCTGTACACTGTGACTCTATAGTAGAACTGAGGAAGACTCAGCTGATGGAGGAGAGTTATCTGTCTATGTTTTTTTCATTGGTTAATTAATAAAGAAAACTGCCTTGGCCCTTTAAGAGACAGAAAATTAGGTAGGTGGAGTAGACAGAACAGAATTGTGGGAACAAGGAAGTAGAGTTGGGGAGACGCTTCAGGCAGTCGCCATAGGAGTCTCCATGCTTCTCCTCTCCAAGATGGACGCAGGTTAAGATCTCTCCTGGTAAGCTACACCTCGTGGTGCTACACAGATTACTAAATATGGGTTAAAGGAAGATGTGAGAATTAACCAATAAGAGGCTACAGATAATGGGCCAGGCAGTGTTTTAAAAGAATACAGTTTCCGTGTAATTATTTCGGGTGTAAAGCTAGCCGGTGGCTGGGTGGCGGGACGCAGTCCCGCGGCTTCACACTACAGATTGGCGCCCAACGTGGGGCGCCAGAAGATGGCGTAAATCACAAACAATCCCACACCAGTTTGGAATTATGATTAATAGAATGGTTATTTATTTAAAGGGGAAAAAACTTACAGATCACCGTCCCAGACAACAGCCCTCTGCGCAATCAGGAAGGGAGCCTAGTCGTCAGAAGCGGAGCCGGAAGCCAGAGAGCGAGCGGAGGGAAGTGGCCGCATTTTTAAAAAGAGAGACCACGCCCCAATGGGCTGGTATCTCAGCGGCTATTGGCTGAAGGAGCAGAAGGAGCTCCCACAACACTCAGCTACCCCCTCAATAAGTAAGTGATGAATGTCCATTCAAGCTAAGTATTGTATACACTTGGCACTGAATAACTAGAATACACTACTAAATATGAAGTTCCTTACTTGTAGGCTAAGAGTTAATACTGCAATGCTATCTGGCTTCTTTGACCCTTGTTCTCCTAATCTGTTATATAATTATACCTAGAAGTGGACACATGGTAAGAAGGAACACATGGTAAGAATTCACAAGCACACGTGGATTCATGAATATAGTACTGAATTCTCAAATGTACAAAACCAGCTGAATGAAGGGCAGCCATGAGCAATCAGTCTAGGGACAATAGGAGTCTGATAGGGTCGTGGCCAGATGTTATAGCCATTTACTTTGACTTAGCTACTCCCAAGCATTTATCTGTTTTATTTTGGAAGCACTTTCTTTAACTTTTTGTCCTTTGTTATCCATCATGGGCGAGAGTTTAAATTGCTGGAAAATTCTTGTACAGCTTTTTCCACTTTGAATTTACCCGAATTTGAAGGTTTATGAATGTGTTCCAAAGTCAAGCAAAAGCCAGTCATCTTTTGAGCAGGATGTCACAGTCTCTTCCTAATTTTGTAATTGGGTTAAACTTAGATTCAACATTCCCCCTATAGTCTTTAAAAGGCCAAGGACTGCCAGGCGGTGGAGGCAAATGCCTTTAATCCTAGCACTCGGGAGGCAGAGGCAGGCAGAGCTCTGTGAGTTCAAGGCCAACCTGGTCTACAGAGCAAGTTCTAGGATAGTCAGGGCTGCACAGAGAAACTGCACCTCATAAAACAAAGAAACACAGGCAAAGGACAGCCCACTGGACACCATACTCATGATGCACCCACTGAGTGCATGCATCAAGAACAGAACAAGGCTGTTCATTTAGCTCCCACAACAGGAGGATGGTTTTCTGTGTTGGTTAATGCCACAGCTCAAGGATACCAAACAGGATCTAGGTCTCTCCTGTGCCACCTATGATGTCAGTCTTATTCCAGGGCTGAATACAATCATTTTCAGAATGTGAGGACCTTCAGTAGCATGGAGTTCTTTCCTACAGTCTTCTGTGAACTTTTTACATTCCGGGAGCACTGGCAGCCCTTTTTCCTTGACCAAAATGCCCAAAGCCTGACCTCTGGGGAAGAGTGTAGCTGTTTACTGCTGGGGAAGAGGATGGGTGTTTACTGCTGGGGAAGAGTGTAGCTGTTTACTGCTGGGGAAGAGTGTAGCTGTTTACTGCTGGGGAAGAGTGTAGCTGTTTACTGCTGGGGAAGAGTGTAACCTTTGGGTGAGATGGGTCCTGTGAGATGAATGGAAGCAGCAAACAGTGATCCTGCTCCAGTGTGAGATCTGGAAATCTGCCTTCAAGTTCTTCACTTCTATTCTGGCTCATTTCATGAAGCGGCTCAGATCTTTAACTCTTTTCAACTCTGAAAGAAATATTTTTACCAACCATACTTGTTACTCTACTAAAAAACAGTAACTACAAAGTATTTTTACAAGGTAGACTTATCATTTCTTCACTGCAGACACACAGAAACTAATGGTGATTGAATGATACCATAGTCATGGGGACTCTGTTATATCTACACTTTCTGGTGATCTTATACAATCTTAAAACTTTACATATTGGAGTTGGAGAAATGGATCTGTAGTGCTTCTTCCTCTTCCAGAGGACCCAAGTTCAAATCTCAGCACCTATAAGATACCATACAACTGCCTATAACTCAAGCTCCATAGGATCTGACATCATCTTCTGGCTTAGGTGGATACCCATATGTACATCACACACACACACACGCACACGCACACACATGCACACATATGTGCACCATAAATAAAACTAAAGGGCCTGGAGAGATGCCTCAGTGGTTAAAAGCACTTGCTGGAGCCGGGCGGTGGTGGCGCATGCCTTTAATCCCAGCACTCGGGAGGCAGAGGCAGGCGGATCTCTGTGAGTTCGAGGCCAGCCTGGTCTACAAGAGCTAGTTCCAGGACAGGCTCTAAAAAAAAAAAGCTGCAGAGAAACCCTGTCTCGAAAGAACCAAAAAAAAAAAAAAAAAAAAAGAAAAAAAAAAAGAAAAGCACTTGCTGGTCTTATAAAGGGTTAAGGTTTGGTTCCAAGCACCCACTTGGCTGCTCACAACCATGTGTACCTCCAATTTTAGGGTGCCCAATGTTCACTTCTAGACTTCATGGACACTGCTTACATGTGTCACACATATATACACATAAAACATCTATATGCATAAAATTAATAAATAATAAAAATAAATCTGAAAAGCAGTTTTAATGATGACCTTTGATTTGTAGTTCTAACTCATCTTTTCTGACAGTATACTTTTTCAATTTCAAATTAAAGCATAATAATTATACATATGCATATACATATGGTTTACAGTATAATAATTGATAATATACATAGATCAAATCAAGATTCTAAACATTTCCATATCTTCATAAATTTCATTGTAATGAGAAACTTTTAATCATCTTATTAACTAGAAGTACTAAATAATTTTTTGAAAACTCCTTTCAAGTAACCATATGCTCAGATCCCAGAGCTTATGCCTAATCTAACAGTGTTTGGGTGCCCACTACTAATCACTCTCTCTATTCCTTTTCCCTTCACCCTTCTCAGCTTATACTGGCCACTATTCCATTCCCTACTTTTAAGAGATCGAGGTTTTTGTTTTATTTGTTCTGTTTTTAGCTTCCACTTATAAATACAAATGAATCACTATCTGTCTGACGTGAAATACCAGAAAAGGTTCATTTTGTCTGAGTTCATATGCAGGCAGATGTTATGATCCCAGAGGAATCTGAAACCATCTGAACTTTGGGTATCTAAATTCAGCCCACTTATTCTCCCAGAATTGTAAACACAGTTGGAGACTAGTGGCTTCCCCGGTGACAATATTTGGTTTCTTCTGCCCATCCGGAGTCTGCCTTTGTTCCAGGCCAAAGGAGACTGCCTTTCAGAAGGCAGAGTGCTGGGATCGCTGCATAACAAGATACTTCACAAACTTTATTTCTAAGATCCAACCTTCACATAATTTTCCCCTAGAAATCAGAAAGCTCAAAATTGCTTTAAAACAATTTGGCCGGCCGTCAGGGAAGGGTCTGCCTGTCTAAGTGCCTTTAAAGTGTGTTCATTTCAACCTCCCCATCCTTAGCTTTTGACTTACTCTAAGCATCTGTAAATTATTCATTACAGTGTGGAAGAATCACTCAGAGAGGCTAGCATTTTACCAGCCAAGGGGAAATTGCTGCATTTTCTGGGAAATGGGAATTTTTAAAAATCAACTCCTGTAGAAAAGTTGAATAGAACAGTAATCACTGAAGAAGATTTTAAGAAAAACTGCTCAGGTTTCTACTCTCAACGATTTTGCCATGTCCTGGGGACTTTACACACAGGTTGCTTCTATTTGAGCTTCAAAAAGGCTCAATGATTCCTGCGCGGTTGAAATGACTGCTGGTGGCTGAAGCAAGAACAGGGAAGTGCTTCAATTCATCTTCCCTCATACCTCCAATTCATTCCTGAAAACTTCTTACGCCCAAACAGATATAGATAGCATCAAAGAAGTAAAACATAGATTTCATCAAAGAGTTCGGGCTTCCTTAAAGCCATGAAAAAGAATTACCACGCCAAATAATCCTAGGCTACTGGTCGTGTCCTCATAAATTCCATATGAAAGAAAGTCAAAAGAACAGAAAATGGGTTTGGAATTCACTTCAAATTGCTGTGGGGTGGAAGGGCTAAGGCAGAAGGTAAGATGCAGCTGTAACTGAGTTCTGAGACATTAACAAACACGTCACAGAGAATCACGGTCAAGCCTTCAATACCACGGTGTACTGTGACATGCCAGCTCCCTCACAGCCCAGAGGATTAAGCTGCTCGGGTGCCATGTGTTCTCTAGAGACCTGGTTGTCTGGAACAAAACACTGCTCGCTGGAGGTCATTTACGGTTTTCACTCTCTGGACAGTTCTGTCTCTGGGCCAGCATGACACAGTGGGCAAGTCAGCGACTGCTCCATGGTCCGATGCAAGGCATTTATAACCATTTTCAGAAAATGTGATTTACTCAAGCTCAGATGGAACAGATCAGAATTGTTTCAAATGTGAAAAAGGAAGATTTTTTTCAAGTTCGTAAGGAAAATTACCCAAGATCAGAAGAGTTAACAGGCTGATTAAGCAATAGACATGCTGACTAACAGATATGCCTAACACCCCCCCCCCCACACACACACACATACCAAATCATGTTGCAATTATAATGCTCAAAATAGACTTTGAAGCCCACTGAGCTGGTAACAAACTGTCTCATCTCATACTAACATTGTTGTTTTGAATTCTCAAGTTAGCCCAAGTAAAGCCTTGAATGCTCTGTGCATCCAACAATGACAATGAACTCCTGATCTTCCTTCCTCCCACTCCAAAGTGCTCCCATTCTGATGCTGGGATTACAAATGTGCCCCCCCCCCCAACCCAGCCCGCACTATCTCTTAGAACTCTCCCTATTTAAGGATGGAGTGTGTTCCTTCTTTCCTTAAATCTGGCTGGACTCTGTGGCCTGCAACCTTTTAACTTCTTACCCTATGATAAATTGAAACAACAGAGGAGTTGCTGATGTGATACAATAGATCACCACGTGCTTTTCGCTCTGCTACCCATAATGTTGAGAGATTCCCAAACCAGAGTTAGAGCTGAGCTAACTTGGATCACTAAAATCCTGCCTGAGTGAAATTCCGAGACTAAATTGTAATGCTCCTGCTTGAAGCCCAGCTGCGGCCCAGGAAGGAAACTCAGAGAGTACGTGGAGAAGTCTGCTGAGAAGGAAGCGAGGTCACCAATCAGCAGTTGCTGCTATGCTCCCAGATGACGGCTGTCACTAGCAGCCATTGGTGTGCTTAAACGGATGTGAGCCCTTCCAGACACCCCAGTGCCTTACTGTCTAACGCAGGAAGTCAGCATGCGCAACCAAAGAAACACTGCTAACCACAGCTCTTTAGAAATTTGTCCTGCACGCAAAAAACAGATCCGTGTAAGCAGCTTTACCAGGAAGTAGAGAAAAGGATACAAAAGACAGGTGGAGTGTACTGTTTTCTAGCCTTGTAACTCAAGAGCTAATTCCTCCTATTAGACTAAACAGAAGGCAAAGGTGTTTTGAAGTGATAAACGTTCAGCTATACCAATAGGACCTTCTAGGATAGATCTGAGCAGCTGAGGATGGTTGACTTGAATTAAGCAAGGTACATTTTATCTCATTCAAACATTATATTTTTAAAAATCATCTACGGCCCCCCAATCTGATTAGTCAAACATTGCCTCAAGGCAGGAAAATGGACAGACATGCAGGTCACCACGTTATAATAAATAAGCTGGTCTCAGACAGAAAACAATCACATTATCTTACCTGGACTCTAGACATAGGAAAAGGCACGAAAGCAGGAGGGAGACTATTGGGGAAGAAGAATGGATTCAAGGAACAAGAGAGAGAGGAGGAGGAGGTAAGAGCAATGAGAGTACTTTATATGCATGTAAGAAAATGTCAGAATGAAACCCACTATTTTATATGTGCGCTAATGAAGACATAAAGACGCTTTGATATGCACTAATGAAAACAAATAACACATGTGCAAAACAAAATAAAACGAAACACAGAAAACATAAATTAAAAGGCACCATTTAAAATTATGTGATGCAACTAAAATAAGATTTAAAAGAAAGTTTGTGTGTGTGCACACACATGCGAGCACACTGTGTGACAATGGTCTTGTACCCTGTAAAGATTTATGACTTCTATTTTAATAAAACTCTGATTGGTCAGTAGCCAGGCAGGAAGTACAGGCAGGGCGACTAGAACAGGAGAATCCTAGGAGGTGGAAAGGCTTCGTCGGCAGTCATCACAGAGGAATCAAGATGTGAATTCCTCACTGATAAAAGGTACTGAGCCACGTGGCTAACACAGACAAGAATTATATACTAATTTAAGATGTAAGAGTTAATAAGAAGCCTGAGCTAATAGGCCAACCAGTTTATAGTTAATGTAAGCCTCTGGATATTTCTTTGGGATGAACAGCTGCGGGACCGGGCGAGACAGAAATCTCAGGCAACGTGTGTGTGTGCGTGCGTGCGTGTGTGTGTGTGTGTGTGTGTGTGTGTGTGTGTGTGTGTTATGATACAGCATGAGTTGGGACCCTGGTAGGTCCCATGGGTCCTATGATGGTTGAGGACTGCGGGCAAGAAGAAAACACTCCATACAGACAGAGCTTGAGTGCAGAGTTTATTGAGATGAAGGGAATGGGGGAAGAAAGAGAGAAAAGGAGAGAGATTAAGAGAGAGAGAGAGGAAGAGAAAGATGAAGAGACAGAAAGTTGCCTCCTCAGAAAAATGGCAGAAAGGCAGAGAGCAGGAGTGGGTGTGACTTGTCTTTTAAAGAGTACTGTCTGTCATGCACTCAGGCATGATGCAGGGCGTAATGCACTATGCCAGGTTCCCAAGGGGCAGGGTCAAAGTGTGCCTGGATACTAACAGTGTGCACACTGGAAAAGAAAAAGTTGTTTATGCAGATGTTAATATTCAGAATCTAGAAAAAGACAAACTCAAAGAAAATAGAAAAAAAATAAAATAATGAAGAAAATTAAAATAAATAGGGGAAATTTGTAAAGTCAAAAACAGAAGAGAAAGTCAATAAGGGCTTTGGTATTTTGAAAAGTTTGACCAAAAATATTGAGCAAAGCCATAAATTACCCACATGAGAATGTGAATGCATGAATTACCCACAGTAAATACTTGGATATAGTGTATGGATATTAATGTAATGATGTGTAAAGTTTATGCCAATATTGTTGAAAATTTAGATAAAAGGAAGACATTCTTGAAAAAAGCAACTCTCCAAAATTGAAAAGAATAAATAAAAGAATCTAAGGACTTGGGCATTACTTAGAAAAAGTGAAGATCCAGCTGCCAACCCTCCCACAATTAAAAAAAAAAACTCCATGCTAAAAGGGTCCCCTGGAGAAATAGCCCAACATTTAAGAAAGAAATATCTTCAAGTCCAAATAAACTCTTACAGAGATCAAAGGAAAGGAGACTATGTCATGAAGCTTTTGAGTTATAAGATCAGCACAAAATCATCCCCCGAACCTGGAGAAGATGTTATTTAAAAAGACTTTTAGGCTCTTATCTCTCATAAACAGATATTTTTAGGATGCAGTGATTCGTAAAAAGAAATATTCTACAATGACCTAATGGCATTTGCCCCAGAAAATCAAAATTGACTTAACTTTAGAAAATTGACCAATTTGGTGACATCTCCAGGGGGACATTGCAGCCTGTAATTTATGACAGTAATAAAGGGGAGACAAGGATAATCGTCTAAATAAGCATAAAAACAACAGCACTTCAGCAGTGAAAACAGATTAGGTCAAGAGTAAAGCTTTCTCGAGCTGATAAAGCACAACTACCAAAAAAATGTCTGCAACTAATATACTGCAAAATAAGATCAAGAGAAAGGCAAGGATCTCCACTTGTAACTCACAGAAAATATAACACCACCATATGATTTGCAAATATTGGAAAGATACAGCTATGACTACCATCATATGTGGATGATTTGGTTGTATACAGTAGATATTCAAAATGATCTGCACACTTTTGGTGCCACTAAATGAATTTAGCAAAGTCACCAAATATTAACCAGTATGAAATGTAAATGACATTTCCATATATACACAATGAATTGAAAATACTCCATTATAACAGTTTAAAACCAGAAAATATTTAGAAATAATTTTATCAAAAGAAAATAGTCTTTTGTACTGAGAAAGGAGAGAATTACCAATGGGAAAATGAAGCCTTAAATAAAGAGATGAATCAGTGCTGATTACTGATAAGTTGTTGATTATAATCCTAAAGTGTTGTTGTTTCTTCTAGATATTGGTAAACAGGTTTTAGCATGAGTATAGCAAAAAAAAAAAAAAAAAAAAAACCAGAAAACAAACAAAAAAAAAAAAAAACAAAAGAACAAAACCAAACAGTTGCAATAGCCTTACGGCAAAATTGAGGACATACAGTGTATGTGTGTGTGTGTGTGTGTGTGTGTGTGTGTCCTCACTCACACGTGCCTGTATTCATATACATGCGATGGAATATATGCAGCGGTTAGATGTGGGAACCCACACTTTTGAATCCATTCCATCTTGACTAAAGGTCAGAGAGTTCAAACCTATCTTCCTCCTTGAGGCTGAATAGCAGGATATTTGGCCAAAGGTGTGGCTACTGGATGTCTTGCTCCTCAAAGACCAGACAACAGGATGTTTGACTTAGGGAGTGGTTACTAGGTGTTTTTTAGATGTAAGGAGTAATTATGCTTGCTTGTTCCTTGTGTCATGGTAAGGAAGTCTTTTGCCCGCCCCTTTTGATTGGCATCTATAACGACTAGGAGTGATAAACTTGGGGCTGTGGCAGTATCCACTGAAAGCCCTCCCAGCTCTATTCTTCTGTCTCTTGTCTATTTTTCTCCTCAGTCCTCTTTTCAGGCCTGGGCGAACAGGTCAGCCGGTCCTGACAGTCAGGGGACAACTAACAGGAGCTGCTTATCTCCCTCCACCCCGTAGATCTCCGAAATCAAACTCACGTCATCAGGCTTAATGCTGGGTACATTTACCCACTGAGCAAGCCTGACAGCCATAGTTTTCCATGTTTTTTTTTACATGATGCTATAGGTCTAGATACTATAAGTCTAAGCTTTGATGCGGCTATTTTCCTACTTCCCCATGGCCACAGCTGTGATTTAGCAAGAAGCAATTTCATTCTTCAGTACTATGTGATCTGAGCTCTCTTCACTTCTTTTCTGTTGCAAACTGTCCTGTCCTTTCCTGAGCCTGTTTCTTTCCTGTAACCGTGCTCATTGCTACCAGTGTTCCGCGTTGACATCTGTAGGATTTCACAAACTTTGCTGATGTGCTTTCTGTCTTCTAGAATATTTTTATTTTCAATTTTATTTTATCATTAGTATGTGTGGATTGTGTATATGTGTGCATGTGTACATACACACAAGTGGTATCCAGCATCTAGTTTCACTATCTGAATGAGTCTACTGTTGTTACATTACAAATTCAAGATTTGAACAGCTTGCAGTAAATATTCCTTTTCATCTTCACAGGTCTGTATGTTCCAGAGGTTTGACTGATTTAGAATTGGCTTGGCTTTGCTGAATAAAATCTATTTCTGGTCGGATTCATTTTCTTTACACATATTTTTTTCCTCCAGTCCTTTATGAAGGTGTTCCAGACATGTGCAGTGTGCTTTTTTGTGGCAATTAAAAGTTAAAGACTTTTTTATCATGTGTGTTGACATTCCAATGACCACATGACATTGCAAGATCAACCCAAAATGCCAACCAATCAGCGCCGTACATTCCACCCAGGATGACAACAGAAGCAGGTGTAACTCCAAAGCAAGAATGCTGTACAGGAGAGGGAACCTAAGCAGTTATCTCACTCACTCTCCCTCAGTAAAAGAAACAGGTCAAATGGAAGGATGCTAAATCTATTCCCCACAATATCAGAAAGGAGACCAGCGGGAACCACTGCCGGCAGCAACAGAACACAGCATCGGAACGAATAGAGACATTAGTCAATGCGGTATAGTAAAGTAAGTTTGCCTGTTCTCTGAGTAGAAACCAGGGGACAAAGTGAGCAGAATCGGACTCAGTAATATCCAGTGGCCAAGTGGGCCCCATCAGCGAGGGAGTCTTAGAGAATGGAATCCTGGTTACTATTTTTCAAAGTGTTCCAGGCATCAGTCATCCTCATTTTCCAAATTTAATCTAAATTCTTTTCCTAAATTCTTATGGCCAGTTTGTAAAGAAAGGCATTCCTGTGAATTATGAGGCCTCTAAGCCGCTGTCGTGATAGCAAATTACAAGGCCAAGGGCTCCCCTATCTCTGTGTCCCGTTCTTGGGGTGTGTGAGGTGCTGACAGGGCTCCATTCTGACTCAAACCCAGGAAATGACTTGGAAGGAAGGTGGGGGTCAACCTTGAACATAAGTATTCTGGAGCTATTCACCTTGGGTTTTGTTTCCCTGTTTTTTCTTTTATTTTTGAAAGGAGAATTCAAATAATTTTGTGTAAAAGAAACTGAAGGGGCTGGGGAGCAATCACATTGGTCAGACTAGCTCACATCAGGGACTGGTTCGAGTCCGTTTTCAGCAAGTCCAGGGCTTTCTGCTTTTGCAGGGTCACATGAGGCTAGAGAGAGAAGCTCCTTTTAGAGCAGTTGTAGGCTGCAGCTTGATTCCTGGATAGTGTTTGTTAGCTAAGTGGAAATCTGCTCAGACAGATATAGACTAGGGACAGAAGGTAAAGTTAAGGCATTTAGGCAGAATCTTTACTTGCTACTCCAGGTACATCTTTTTGACTGGGAGGTCGGCAAGACGAAAAGAACACACCTCCCACAGTCGGGGAGGAAGGAGTCCATTGGGCCATTGATAAAGGACACAGTTTGATGGGACCAAGCCACAACTCCCTAAAGTTTGCGTGAATCTTTAAATTGACCAATGAGATAAAAGAAGTTTTTTGATTTATGGCGTGACCTCTGTCTATAATGTGCACTGAAATTCTCAGGGTAGAAAAATCAGCTAACAAGTGTCTGCAAGCAACCTGAGTAGAGTCACCCTTTTGACCCACAGTAAAAATCAAGCCTGAAAAGTTGTTAGCATGACCGAAGCATGAACATTCATTAGTAGTAAGACAAATTCCCTGCCAGGAAAGAGAATGTAGGGGGAAATCTCAGGGATGAAGATCTTCCCGCATGAAGCCACGAAAGCTCTTTTTTCTGTCCAGAGGGCCAAATAGATTTTGTTGCAGAAAGTGGGGGCCCCTTGTTTGTCCCGACTGCCTGACTAGCTTACACCCGAAATAGCCACACAGAAACTGTATTAATTAAAACACTGCTTGGCCATTAGCTCTAGCCTCCCATTGGCTAACTCTCACATCTTGATTTAAGCCATTTCTAATAACCTGTATGTCACCACGAGGTCGTGGCTTACTGGGAAAGACTCAGCATGTCTGACCTGGCACCTCCATGGCAGTTCTCTCTGACTCTGCTTTCTTCTTTCCAGAATTCAGTTCTATCTTCTCCACCTACCTAAGTTCTGTCCTATCAGGCCAAGCAGTTTCTTTATTGGTTAACCAATGAAAGCAACACATAAACAGAAGGATCTCTTAAACCAAGATATAGACTAGATGGAGATGTTTTCAGCACTATGAGAAGTACCTTTAAGTCAATATTTAAATTTTTTTGCCTGTGACTATGGTAATTTAATAAACAGGTTTAGCAGTCAGTGCTTTACCAAGGCTAGACGAATAACTTATCAGAACTCCATTGCTTAATATGTTAAAACTCTGAACTTTTGACATCTTAACATCATGTTATTATCTGTCTCATTTTCCCACATCCTTTAAATCACTTCCTTAGACCTTTGCAATTTACATGAACTCGAAATGTTTTCTTTTCCTTTCTTCTGGAAACATCCAATCATTTATCATTAGACGCTGGTGCTTGATTACTGAGAGCAGTCATCATAAAGCATCTTTATTTGTTGTTGTTTTTTTAATACAGGAATAGTAAAAGCAAATTTTTTAGTAATAACATCATAGTAATTTGAGTTTGTTCTTTTCGCTGAAACCAGTTCTGTGAGTTTGCCTTGGTCATCTGGAAGCCTGTGAACGAAGCAAACCTCTCTGCGTTTGCCTTTCCTGGTGGGAGACCTGGTAGCTCTAGGAAAAGCAAGGCCTGATTTTCTCACATGAAACCACTTTAGTGCCGCCCTTTAGCAGCCTTCATTTAAGAGACCGAGGGAATTTAAACTTCAAAGTTTTAAAATGTGTGTCTGCAGCAAGTAGCAGGTCCATCTTTTGTACCCAGAGTTACTGTAAAGCCAGAACGTTTCTAAGGTAAAAGACTTTCTAGCTGGGAATGGACCTACAACATAGCTTCAGTCTTGGCAAGGCTGCTATACTGTTAAAGCTGGGGCCTGGGACAACACCATCAACACATCAATGTTGTCATAAAGATTTGAGAAGGATAAATTTGAGCAAGAAGTAGAAACCAAATGTCCCCTATAGCAATTAAGAATGACAGAGAGCTACCTGTGGGCTTTCATCTGTACCCATAGGCAGATGTCAATGGGGAACCACATGTCCCTTTTGCCAGAGTCAAAGGAAGATAATGAGAGTGACTCATTCGGAAGACAGAAACCTGCTTCCCAGGTTCCTGATGAGAGTGCTGATCGCAAGCTTTGGTCTAAACACCAGAAATCCTTCTATAGCCCACTTAGAACTGAGCCTGGATCTTCCTTTCTGGATGTATGCATTGCCTTTTGGAGTTTGGGACCTAACAAATACATTCTTAAAATAAGAATTTAAACTTTTATTTATTTACTTATTTCCTTGCTGATTTTGAGATAATCTCTCTCACTGGAATTCAGGGCTAGACTATCTAAGCCAGCAAGCACCAGGCCTGGCTACCCTGCCCATCTTTTCAAACAAGTGCTAGAGACTGTGCCCAAATCCTCAAACTTGTATAGCAAAACACTTTCCTGATCAAACTATCTACCCATGCCCCCACCATCCTTGGAAGACATCTTAGGTGACATCTTAGATGACAGGCCAGTTGAAATGGACACTACTGAAATCCCAGGAGTTAGAAGGTACCAACGACTTTGACGTTTCTCATTCAGGAACACTTAGTAGTCCTTTGTGTTAAAAGGGTGCCACTTACCCATTTGAACGGATCACCATTGCAGTGCCTCTGTCCTTTCCCACTCCATGTTTTGGTTAATTTTTAGTGTCTGAAAACTAGAGGGGGGGGGGAGCTGGAGGCTCTCTTGCCAATAATACTTCCTTGTAAGCAATAAAGGAATGCTCTGGCCACACAAGGTGGCAATCATCCACCTCCACGACTCTACCAAAGCCCTGCATTATTGCCACAAGGCGCAGTCAGTTTGACTCCCATTTCCTCCATCCTCCCATTTTCAGCATCCCGTTCTCATTCTTGAAAGCCAGAAAACCCGCCTTGTTCTTTTCAGCAAGGAGGTGCTATATTTAGAGGGCATTTAAGAATAGACATCATTGCTGTAAATCATGAGTGGAGTTTGCCTCTGGGGTCTCCTTAACGACAGTAGGCTATTTTTGAGACCTACCCAAGGAATTCCAACACAGCACAAGAACACAGTTCTTGAAAGAAAATGTGAAAGATAGGACAAGCTGGCGACTTCATAGGATCATTAGCCAATCAGGAAAAATCTCTCTGGAGACCCATGCTGCAGGACCTGGCTGAGTAATCACAAAAGCAGCCAAATTCTGGATGCTGCAATTTTGTGGTATTATCTCGCCTTTATTCACAGCAAACACTGCTACTTTTCACTGAAACCAAACAAGGCTTTATTCCTCAGCATTTTTCATCTCCGTTTCACAATAGAAAAGGTGTACTAAACTTAAAAATGCTTTCTAAATCAAATTCAATATCTTAAGAGATATGCAATAATCTTTGTGGTGGTTTAAATGGGAATGACCCCCATAGGCCCATATATTTGAATGCTTGGTTATTAGAGAGTGGTGCTATTTGACAGGTATTAGGAGGTATGGCCTTGTTGGAGGGAGTATGTTACTGGGGATAGACTTTGGGATTTCAAATGCTCAAGCCAGGCCATGTCTTTCTGTTCCTGCTGCCTACAGCTCCAGATGTGTAACTCTCAGCTCCTCCAGCACCCTATTTGGCTGCATGCCGCCATACTTCCTGCCATGATGATAAAGGTCTAAACCTCTCAAACTATAAGAGAGCCCCAATTACTTTATTTTATGTGTTGCCTTATATATATATCTTATAGCATCTCTTCACGGCAGTAGAACACTGACTAAGACAACCTTAAAACATGGTCTCATAGTCATCAGTGTTGCTGATGTAGAAAGTTTGGGTTTATGTCTCAAATTTGAGGGTTTATCCCTCAAATTTGGTTGAATCCTGTGATTTTTGGCCAATGTCAAAGTCTAGGAGGGCTTGTGAGATAAGGAAATAAATAATGAACTCACGGGACATGTGTTTGCAGGACCATGTTCTCTTAGTGGCCCGATTAGCCAGCAGAGAAGTGTGATAACCCTTAGACTCCATTGTGAGACTATGTGTGGTCACTCTAACAGAAAACTCAGCCTTCTACACAAGCTCAAAAGGTACAAGAAGTGGCGATAACATGCCTTAGGCCTTTCCATCCATTACATTACATTTCACAGTTTTGTGGGTCAACAATGCCAAAGTATTGAACCTCCTATCCTTGTGCTAGAGGCCGTAGATATTATATCACTGAGTAGATAGAAGAATGGGTAGCACATAACACAAATACAGTAATATAGACAAAAAAAAAACAAACAAAAAACACAAGAGCATCTTTTTTTTTAAGAATTATAAACCAATAAGACAACATATTTTTCAGTGAGTTGTCAATAAGAACCCAAACTGGGATCTGAAGGTGTAACTCAGTTAGTAGACTACTTCTCTGTTATGTACAAAGCTGAGGGGTCAATCCATATAAAAGCAGGTATAGCAACAAATGCCTACACAACTAGCATTTCAGATGGTCAGAAAATAAAAGCAGGAGGATCAAACATTCAAGATCATCCTTTGCAACTGTCTTAGTCAGTGTTCTATTGCTGGGAAGAGACACCATGACCAGGGCAATTCTTATAAAGAAAGCATTTAATTGGGGCTAGCTATTCCAGAGGTTTAGTCCATTATCAGTATGGCAGGAAGCATGGCAGCTCATAGGTGGACATAATGCTGGAGAAGGAGTTAAGAGTTCTACATTTAGATCTGAGGAAGTAGGAATGGAGAGACACTGGGTCTGGCTTGAGCTTTTCAAACCCCAAAGCCCACTCCCAGTAAAACACTTCCTCCAACAAGGCTGCACCTACTAATCCTTCTAAAAGAGTGTTGCTATGTGGTGACTAAGTATTTAAATATATGAACCTATGGGGATCATAGTATTCAAACCACCACAGCAACATAGACTATGTGAGAGCCTAGCTCACAACAAAAACAAACAAAAAACTCCAATCTGTTCCAGATTATAATCCCACTTTGTTGAGAGCAGTGAACCCCCAAATTCTGAACAACTTGTTTTCCCCTCCTCTAAGTACCTACAGCTGCTCTGAGCACGAGACCCTCAGGAGTTCCTGATGGCAGGAGAGTGGTTTCTGGTGCGTTTGGCTGGGGCGTGGCTATCTCTATATAAACTGCCCCTGAACACAATAAAGGATGCGGCATTCTTGGAGCATTCTGGCATCAAGGATGATCTGTGTCTCTTTCTGTCTCTGCTGTCTCTGTGAGTCTTTGTGTGTTTCAATCTCCAGCCCCTTGCCCGGCTAGCAAACTGTATGGCGGTGGCACATAGAGCGCAGATGGGTGTGGTGTGGCGCACTACTTCTTAGGAAATTGAATTGAAATTCAATTGAGATCAAAATTAATTGTGATGGCATTTAAATTTTTCTCACTGCATATTCATCGTTCAAGATAGCTATAACACAGATGTTTAGCTACCTGAAAATTCACTCCCTTCTTGGCTTTGTTTACTAAAATGTTCTCCATTTAATGTCATTGAAGATTTTGCTGAAATATAAGCTTTCTTATCTTAGGATCTGTCAGATCATTGAGGGTGTGATTTAAAAAGTCTGTGAAATCTCAAGCAGATTTAGCTTAAAACTTGTAACAAAAAGGGTTGACAGATGAAAATATATGTATAAATAATCTTAATTTGCTCATATATGGAATTTGGATTCAACTCTTGTTTAGAAAAAATAGATGATTTTATTAGACTGAGGAGACAACACTAGGCCTCCACGATGGTTTGTTTTATTTTATTTTCCCCTGAGGAGTCAACTCCAGGCCTCTGAGATATTTTGGAGAAGGTTAAATTTTCAGCACCAGATAAAAGCAAAGATGTAGGGAAATCACCAAGCTAGATTTCTTCCTGGGTAGAAAGACAGTTTATCTGGGAGTCAAACTGCTGGGCCATCTGTGGGAAGGGGAGACAAAGAACAGAGATTGGAGGGAAAAACCTTGTCAGTTTTGTGGGGACAAGTGGCAGTGGGGAGAGCCAGTGCAGGCCGGAACAGCCTGGGATTTAGCAAAGCAGCTTTGATCTGTTGCTGACCATTTGTGCTAACCAGGAGCTAGAGGCCCTTTACCCGAAGCGATTGACTGTTGGGGCGAATAATAAGTAATGACTTTTCCTGGCAAACAGAGGTCTGCTTCATGAGGTTGATGAGGAGGCTGAGTTTAGGTTTTTGTTTACCTGATAGCAGTCCTTCTGTTTACTCCAGCAGGGTCCAGCCTGAGCTAAGCCTAAGCCAACATTTAGGACACTATCAGTAGTACTGCGTTTTGGGGTCTACTTTGGGCCTATCAATAAAAACCATTGTCACACAAGTATATGTCACCTGTTGAACATATTCCCATGGTCGCTCTCAGGGTCTCCTTTCTCACCCCTCCTCAGCTGGCTTCCTTTGTTCCCCAGCCAGCTCCACTTCTACTTTCAAGGCACATACATGTTATATAACTTTATGCATCTACATAAAATCTACCAAGAATCAGAAATGAGAAGAGACATGATTTGTCTTCCTGAAACTGGTCTGCCTCATTTGGTCAACTCCAGATGCTTCCCTTTGGCTTCCAACAACATAACTTATGGCTGAAGGAGAGGAGGAGGACATATTTTCTTTAGTTTCTGTTGCTGGAAACTTAGGTTAGTTCCATAATTGAACCGCTGTGAACAGTGTTGCAGTAAACATGGATGTGTAGCTATCACTGTGATATGTTGATTGGAGTCCATGGGAATGCAAAGAGGTATAGAGCAGAGCTGTATTGAGTTGTATGGTAGACACACACATACACAGATATATTACATGTATATATTATATTTTGAGGATCCTCCATGTTGATTTTCATAATTGTTAGAATATTTTACATTGCTACCACCCTTGCAGAGGACATCCCTTTTATGTCTTCAGCATTTGTTACTTGTTTTCTCTATGACAGTATGAAGATGTTTCTATTTCCTTGATACTTAAGCATCTCCCATTCTAAAGATTTAGAACTGAACAGAGACATGTCCATAAGAAGCTAAATATTAACTACAGTATTGGTATTTGCATTGCTATTATGGATTTTTAACATCATGTACTTGTTAAATTTCTAAGAAATTTGGCCAGATTAGGAAAATCTTATAATTCTAATTTTTATTTTTTAAATTAACTTAAACAGTCAATTTCAAAGTCAAATCTAAGTTAACACTTCCAGTACAGTTAACAAAATTTGTTTCTCCAGTGTTATAATTGTAAGTTCTTACAGTTTTAAAGTACCAAGTTATCTTAGTTAAACCAAAAAGCTTATATATTTAAAAGAAATTGCTTATGTACATATATATATATATAACTTATAAATGAATTGAAATATTTAATGACATTCCACTGTGTTTCCAAAATGGGCCCAAAAACCACTTAAACCTATTATATTTCCTAATTTAAATTTCTTACAAAGAGTTCCTCTTGCCCTAATTTACTATGAACTATTTTTATGCTTTCTTTCTCAGGTATTTAATGGAGCTATCTTTAAGAATTATGACCGGTCACAGCCAGGGGCGTGATAAAACAGGGTGGGGATGATTCTCCCCTAGGAGAGGTGAGCAAGAATTGGCTAATTGCCGGCAGCAGAAGCAAGCTCAGCAGTTTCCAGGTAAACGAGCATTCTGCATGAAAGGCCATAGAGCACCTGTCACAGTGCTGGGCAGCAAGGCCGCTGCCCACATGTGCAAGCTTTCAAACACTTAAGGTTTTGCTTCCCAAGGGCTATGAACAAGGGACCCTGGAAGGGACGCCTCCTAAAGGAAGATAAGCAAAGAAGGGAATGAACAGCAAGGGAACGGACCAGGAAATTAAGATGCTGTTGTTATGATCAGAGAGAGTGAAAGCAAAGCCCAGTGCAAGGAGAAACCTAGATTTACTAATTATCACTTCCTAAGCTGTTTTCACATTTTTTGTTTTTAAATTGCTTCTTTTCTTAAATTAAAATATAATTGCATCTTTCCTCCCCACTTCTGTTTCCTCCCTGCAATTCCTCATACATCCACTCCCCTGGTGCCTCTCAAATTCATGGCTTACACACACACACACACACACACACACACACACACACACACACACACACAGAGAGAGACAGACAGACAGACAGACACCTTCTGAGTCAATTGAATGTTGCTTGTATGCATGTGATTTAGGGCTGACAACTTGGTATTGGTAACCAATTAAGGGGCTCATCCCTGGGGAAGATGAATTCCTCAGCATTTCTCAGTTACCCACAGTTCTTTGAACAGGGTTGTGGCCCCAAAAGGTTCTCACTGCTACATTAGCGTGTCTACTGGTGTTCTGCCTGTCTAGGTCATGTTAACGCTCACTCTTGCTACTTTCCACTTACAACCACCAATAATGTGTAATGGGCTTATGATTTGTAAAACATTTCATTGATTCTGAGTGGTTGCAAAGGAAATAGGGGAGGAGACTCCCCCCAGGAACTTTCAATTTGAAAAAATATGTTATACACCTGAACTGAGTCATTTAGATATGAACATGTATGTGTGTATGTGTGTATATATGGCTAACAGCAGCCGGGCTGACACACGAAAGGGTCAGTGACTAGACATACCTGGTTTGTACTTTAAAGTTATGGAGTTAAAGAGGTGAGCTGAATGTAAATGAAGGAATAAGTTCTGGGTGTCAGAAGTGAGGAATTATATTATACATGTTTGTAGGTGGAGTCTTCCCAACTGAGAGGCTGCTTCCATATTACCACACAGAGGCTTATATCAATTATAAATGCTCTGCCAGTCGCTCAGGCTCATTACTAGCTAACTCTTACATATTAAATCAACCCATTTCTGTTAACCTACATTCTGAACCATGGCGGTACCTTCTTTCAATATGGCATGGTCATCTCCTGCTCCTAGCTGGCAATGTCATTGACTCTCCTGTTCTTCCTGCCAGTATTCTCATCGTGCCAGGCTTTCTCGCCCAATCTCTTCCTGCCCAGTTATTGGAAATCAGCTTTTTATTAAGAGTGAGAACAACACACATTTACAATGTACAAAGATTGTTCCCCAGCACATGTTCCAGAACTAAATCAGATTTTAAGTTATTTTATACAATAAGAAGTAATGTATAACTACATGAAAATGGGATATGTGGAATAGGTAAGATGCAGAATGTAGAGAGGGGAGAAAGAAACAGAACTTGAGATGGTGGAATTTTGAGCATATGTGTCCAAATAAAACCATATCCCAGTTCCCACCTTATAGACAACCTGTTGAATGCCAACGGCTGCTATACTTACAGAAATCCTTCTGCTTGGTAAGTACCAGGGCTTCTTCAGAGACTGCCGTCTTGTCTCCTTGATCTTGAGTACACTTTCAACCTGATGGGGACATTGTTGAATGAGCACTTGGTCACCTTCACAGTTACCTTTGGAGTCCTCAGGTCTGTTACTAGGAAATGACTGCACAACAATGGTAATGAGATTTCTTTCTAATGGGTTCTAATTTGTTCCGGGCACTATGATAAGGGTTTCACAAATATATTTCCCTTTGGTCTTCACAGCCACAGGAAGGAAGCTTTGCTTTTCCTCTTTCTATAAAAGGGAAAACACAGAGGGACATTATTTGCTCCTGATTCTCCAAGTCCCTGTTGAACATCTTAACAGAATCCTCTACGCTGAGGGTTCTTTCCATTTTCTCTCCAATCTGCTTCAATCCACTTCTTCACTCTGTCTTCCCCAATCTAACTCTCTCTTATTTAAAAGTGTTCACAGTAGCCTTGGTTGCCATAGATTTTTTTTCTTTCTCCTATCACTGGGTACCGTGCTCCCTTGAGACTCTCGGTTCCCTGGACTTTCAGGATTACACTCTTTCTCATCTCTTCCCTGGTGTTCACTCCTATTTCAGGTCTTTTGTTGGATCCATTCTCCCCATATGCTTCTCTAAATATGCACATGTTCTGTTGTGGCCACCATCCCACTCTCTGTCATTTATATTTTAAGACGGCTCTTCCCTTTTTCCACAAACCAACTCACATTTATCTGTACTT
Source organism: Arvicola amphibius (assembly GCF_903992535.2). NCBI lineage: Eukaryota > Metazoa > Chordata > Mammalia > Rodentia > Cricetidae > Arvicola > Arvicola amphibius. The sequence continues at coordinate 32,869,401 of NC_052054.1, forward strand.
TGGTGTTCACTATTTAGGTCAGGTCGTGTGACTCTTGATGCATTTTGACACATTTCGTCGTTCTGAAAAGATGACAGAGAAATTGCTTCTGGTGACAAAAATCTCTTGTATCAACTACCCCTTGTGTTTGCTTTTCTCTGTGTGACTCTTACTCATTTCATCTGACTTTATTTGTGGAGGTTCTTGTACAAGTGTATACAGAGACCAGAGGATGACAGCGGATATTTTCTTTCAGGCACTAGCCACCCTATGTGTTTTGACAGGGTTTCTCACTTAAAGTAGATCACAAACCCCAGACCCCCTCCTTTCTGTGCCTCTCTAGCACTGGGATTAAAGGCATGGACTGCACGGCCTAGTTTTTTTGTTTTTTTTTGTTTGTTTGTTTTTTTGTTTTGTTTTTTTTTTGTAATCTAACTTAGTTCTGCACGCTTTTATGGCAAGCATTTTGCAAACCAGGTCATCTTCCTTCACCTTTTTCCCCCTAGTTCAGCCTTCATTTCATCAGAATTTTTATGGCTTTGCTCAAAGCATCATCAGTGTGGTGTATATGTATTTCTTGTCAGATTTGCCTTCTACTTTGGGAAATTTCCCAGACCCTGTGTGTGATAAGAACAGGATTTGCCATCTTCTTACAGAGACGCTGACTCAGAGCAGCTGACTGGCCTTGGGGACACCTGCTCTCAGTCAGGCCACAACAGCCACTCTCCATTTGCTGACTGGACCTGAGAAAGACCAACACTTCTTTCTGTCATAGACTGGATTGTTTTGAGAATGTGTTCTTTAGTTTCTTCCAATTTGTAGATGTTCCAGTTTTTCTCCATTATTGATTTCTGCTGGTGATTGCAAACTTGTCAAATTTATTGAGGTTTGTTTTATGCTTTAACATATGGTCGATCCCATCTGTCTCATATCCCATGAATATGTCCTATGTGCACTTGAGGAAAATATGTATTTTTTTGCTTTAGGGTAAGTTTTTAAAATAGCTTTTTAGGTTTGTTTGTTCATAGTACTGTAATCTTCAATTTCCTTGCTGTTCTGTATGATATTTGGTCAACTGTAGAAAATGAGATCTGGATGTATCCAAGCTATCCTTGGGATTTATTTATTCCTTCAGCTTTGTCACATTTTGTCACATATATTTGGGGACTTTTCTGACAATTGGTTATAGATTCAGCTTACCTACTTAATAAGGAAGACTGTTTTTATTCAGAGACTTACTGGGACCGCCCTAGTTTCCTTTTCTGTTGCTATGATGAGCACCATGACCAAAATAAGCTTGGGGAAGAAATGGTTTATTTCGTCTTACAATCCAACCTCGATGGAAGCTGGGGTAGGAAATCAAGGCAAGAGCTTGAAGCAGAAACAACAGTGGAATGCTGTTGACTGCTCCGCTCCCCAGCTTCTGCTCATCTAGGACCACCTTAGGACCACTTGCATGGGGATGGTGCTCCATTACATCAATTAGCACTAAGAAAATCTGGCCCAGACCTGTCCACAGGACAATTTGTTTGAGGCAATACCCCAAAATGCATGCTCTCAAAAAATTCTGGGCACTCAATCAAAAGCTGTAGCAAACTAGGAAAGGAACTATAAGGCTTTTATCCAAAATGGCCAGAAAATTTATGAATGGATTGAATATGTTTTATACTTTAATATTTAACATAGCATTTGACATTTATATTATAATTGTCATAATAGAGAATCTAAAAGCACCAGTGTAGTTAATTAATTTACATAAAAACAATAGGAAAGATTTTTAAACAGGAAAAAGAGTAATTAAGAGACTGAGATGGATTTCAAGCTGAAACGGCTGTCATTTATAGGATCCCCTGCAGAACGTCCTCCTCTTTGGAAATTCTGCACTGTGCACTTTATGCATATACAAAGGATGCTTTGTAAGAGATGCCACTCACAGTAATTGAATTTAATTCTGTAACCCAAAAGGTGAATTTTGGATAAAGTGTTTTAATGCATTCTTTAAGTATCTCTCATTAAAACCAATGGGTTTTTTTCTCTCTCTCTTTTTTCTTTCTTTCTTTTTGTCTAGCTTTAGGCAGCAAAGGAAAAAAATAATCATATTATGAGCTTTTGTGCCTGCTTTATAGCGTCCTCTGTATAGTTGATGTGAGAGGCACTGTTCTTTTAAGAATACAGATGATTAATCCCTAGTGTGTTTGATGCTTATCAGAAATTTTCATTAAGGTTTATTATAACAGCCTGAATGAACCATATTCTTCAAGTCATGAGACCACCCAAACTTCATAAAGAAGCACTTTACAATTAGCAAATATAGGAACAAGATGCCCTACCCGATGTTTAAGCCTAAACTCATATCAGATACTGTACTAGATAGAAATAAAACATGCGGTGACAAAGAGAATATGTGATCTATAAACTATGCCTTCATTTTACTTACTAGATCTACTCTATCATTCTTCCATAGGAAAAATGCACTATCTCATTCAGGAACAGCAAGGGTTCTAGGGCAAGCCCACAAGACACACTTACACCTGTACACTCACAATGACACACTCCATACTCTCACATCCATACAACTACATACACAACATCACATTTTTACACACAATCACTCACACTCTTACACACACTGGTGTCATCTCTAGGTAGCTTCATGAGAGGAATGAATTGATCTGGAAATAGGTTAGGAGCACCAGAGATGTGACTTAGATAGCTGTCAGCTTCCATCACAAGGGCACAGTGGAGAAGGGTGGCTACTGAGGGGGTGCAGGGAAGAATCCAGAGAAAGAAACTAACACATCTACTAGGTGTGAGGTGGAACATCAAATCAGTGGTTTTAATGGCCACTGCAGACACTAGAAAAGACAACTGAGAGGGGAAATCCAGAATTTCTGAGCAACTCTAAGAAACCGAGGCTCAGAAAGCATGTGATTTTATCTGTAAGTGGAAAGGGTTTAAATAGAAAGCTAAGCCAGCGTTTTTGAAGTAAGCGTTCTCAACAACCCCAAAGCCATCTGAGACAAGTGATAGTTAAAATTTTAGGATACGGATAATCTATTCTTCCTCGTCAGTGAATAGTCTAACATCTGGTTTCATCCAATTAGGATTCAAAACTCAATCTCTTGTGGTTATGTCTTCAGTCATTTTCAAGAAGCCCTCCAGTCTAAGTTTGAAACTCAAACACATAGCAGTCTATAGAACGAACCCCGCTTGAGGATGAGCTGTGTCAAACATAATATTTCTTAGATTTCTAAGATTTGGTTGAATCTGTGCAGGTCTGGAGAGCTGGGGAGGTAGAATCTAGGGATGCTTTTCATACCAGCGATAGGGAATCATGTAGAGGAAAACGTGTTTTATTTTAAGGAATTGAAGGATCTACATAATGACAGCTTAGGCTAATACAAGACAGACTTACCAATTCTTATTTCACAAATTCTCTATGAACATGCAGGCCAGCGTTACTGCACTGAGAGCTCAGACTGACTGCTGCTTATTAGGAGCCAAGTACTGCTCTAAGTCCTTAGCCTAAGTAGTCTCAGGTAAGCCAACAGTATTCAAGAAGGATCTGTTTGTTCCCCTTTACTAGGAGAAACTGAGCATGAGACGTTGAGTAGTTTCCAGGAAGGACTCCTAAGTTAGTAGTACCACCAGGACCTATGACACTGAAGACCCTTCTAGACACAGCAATCAGCGTCCATATAGTCCACACAGAGTGAAGGACTTTTAAAGATGTTTAGACCTCAGCCTACTCTCTAGTTTTAAGCTCTGTGTTGAGTCAGTCATTAGAGTCTTTTTTACCATTTCTTTTCTACTTTGGACTAACCATGTTTGGCAGCTTCAAGAACACCCAGAATGTGGGGGGGGGGCAGGGTGAAAGGGGGTATTGTCTCTGGACTCCGGATCATAGTAATATGTCCACACTAGATACTATTAAGATAGTATTGTCCAATTCAACCTGGCCTCTAACCCTGAGCCAAAATCTGTTAGCTATCTTAAATTAGGTTTTGGTTGTTTTATCAATTATTTTGGCTATTTTTGTTTGGAGATGTGGCCTTACCTCCCCCAGGCTGGCATTAAACTCACTGTGGTAGCTACACTGTCTGTGAGCTCCCATTCTTCCTGCTTCCACCTCCCAAGTGCTGGGATTACCGGCCTGCACACTCACATTCGGCTCTTTACGGTTGTCAGGTAGAGCATGTACTTTAAAGTTGCATACCTGCCCTTCTACTCTCCCTTTATACCCCACCAAACCTGATTCTCACATTTGTTTATGTGCCAAGAGAATGATGCTTTCTCCCCCTGACTAGTGAGTCCACAGGTGCTATTTTCATGATGTGACTGAGGGAAGCCAAGCCTTAGTCCCTCCTACTCTTTTGGTCTTTCTATTGTCTCAAGTGGCGCTACCAGGAAAGAAGACATGAGAGTCTGAAGCTCTACAGCCCTGGACCATGGAGATTATTTCTTAGCATGTGACATCCTTTGCCAATGATGGTTATGAAGCTCACCTTACCTGGGACCACCATTTTCTCCTCATTTTGGGACTTAAGACTTGGAAAGCAAAGCCTAACATTTCCAAGTTGATCCTGCCTTTTTGCCTCCCATAAAATAAAAGAGGACCAGACAAGATAATATAAGCTCAGAAAATCCCTAAAGAGCGGCTAGGAGTTCAGTTCATTGGCATAGCACTTTCCTAGCATGCAGTAAGCCCTGAGTTTGATTGCCAGCACTGCAAAAAAAATATGTTTTAAAGAGGGAAGAGCATCCAAAAATAGTACCTTGCTACTCTGAGTTCTGAGGAGGAAAAATGTCACTTAACTATAAGAAACAAAGTTTAGAGTGAATCTCCTTTGATGGTAGGGCTTACCCTTGGGCATCACCCCGACTCCCAGAGAGAAGAGGCTGTGTAGAACAGAATAGATTCTGTGGATTTAGTGTCCAGGGAAATGGAAGCTTCCTTACCCAGCATCTTCACACAAAATCACAGGACAGACAGACCTCCCTTCAGGGCATATTTGGAAGCACCCTGACAGGGTGCCTGTTTGCCTAAGGGGGGGCGCACTCAAGTGCTCTGAAATCCCCGAGCCCTGACACCAGCTCGTCCACTGTCATGTTTCTAATTTGTGCTTTGTTGACCCCATCAGGGTTTTCATCAGTGGAGACAGCCTCATTGCACATTGCAAGTTGACTTTCTGTCTCCTCTCTTCGGAGATGGCAGCTGTGGGTCAGAGGACTTTCCATTAAAAAAATAAGGTCTTAAAAACTAATGTGTACCATGGTGAAAATAATGTATGTGTGTACTTGAAATTTTCATAAAGAATAGAGGTTGACTATTTTAACTCATATACACACCAAAAGTAACTATAGAAAGTGATAGATTTGTGTTAGTTAAACTGGTTATATCACACACACACACACACACACACACACACACACACACACACACCCCTAAATACTACATTGCATATCTTGAATATATAGGATTATTTTTTATTGTTTTTATTGCACTACACATTTTTCCTACTCCCTTTCCTTCCTCCCCACTCCCTTTCTACCCTCTCCCATGACCCCCACATTATAAAGCTGCAATATTGCTGAAAATCCTCCAAAGGCTTTTTATTGCATTAAGATAAAAATTCCGTAGCTATAGCTTATCTGAGTTATATTTATGTGGCAGAATGTAATTCCTACCCAGAATCTTATCCATAGCAAAGCAGTCTGGGAAATATAGTTTTAGCTCTTGGAGCCATTCAGAGAAAAAACGAAGACCAATATAAAGATAGAAATAAACAGAGAGTGTAGCTTAGCCAAACTCACCACAAAACATCTCTATACCTGAAATCACTTGAATGGTTGTGTTGGGAGCATTTTTATCCCACTACTGTTTCTCCACCCCCAAGCACTCGTTTCATAAGACTAACAATTGCATCTATGCATCTGTTTTTTCATCCTTATACCCATAGTGTAAGTGACTAGAAGATACTCAAACATTTTGCTTTTCAAAACTTAAATAAAAGAGAATCCATTGTACTTTGAATTATTAGACCCACCTCTATGGGTCATGACTCATTTTGAAAGTGGCATTTTAAGAGAAAACAATAACGAGAAAGATTGAATTACGAGAAGATGACCTTGGTAGGGAGACACTATAAGCCCGTACCAAGCTCTATAATGAATGAAAATGAAAATGTCACTTGAAGACTGTAGTCTAGCAAAATGGGAGTTCTGGCTTCAAATTCTGAAAAGTCTGTCTCACAGGAAAACGATCAGACTGGTTCTGCAGAAGCAGAGGGAAAGATAAGCCATGTACGGACTAGAAAAGGAATGAGACTCCATCTCAACCAGGAAGGACCGCCCAACATGCTCACCTGGAGGTGAAATGGCCCAGTTCAGGGATGTGGTTCCAACACAATTAAGGCAGCTGAAGGTGGAGAACGGGTGGAAGGAACGGTTTCAGGAGCCCTGAGGAGCTTAAGCTAAACCAAATGTTGCTATATTCCTTCCAAATTCTTGATAAGGCGTCTGGTGGTGCCAATGTCGGCTAAGGTGAGTTACTTATTATGCTCTTAGGCTGCAGCAGAGCTGACAGTGTCTCTCAGACTGCAGCCAGTGTGTACCGCAGATCTGATACATCTGTTAACAGAGCCGCCCTCCCCACCCCCACCCGTGTGTGTGTGTGTGTGTGTGTGTGTGTGTGTGTGTGTGCGCGCGCGCGCGCGCGCGCGCGCGCTCTCGCACGCACGTGTTTTATATCTCACCTTCCCGTCACTCTGCACTGAGTTGGCCCTTCACAGGCTGTGAGCAATGCATTTTCAATTACACTCATTTGCTATTCACCCCCACCCCTTCTTGGTAGGAGGCCGATATTATTTTTCCACACCTTAAAATCAAGCACAACCTCAAACACTTGAAGAAATTTCCACAAGGTCACTGAAAATTAGATGGAGACCCAGGGAGCGAACGTGATGTTTAATTTCCTGAGTCACACGGCTCCCGCTGCTCCTCAGGAGGATTGGCTGACAGGCTCAGGAACCATGTGTGCTGGTGCCGTTAGTTCTACTCTCTGGCTTGTGATTTTCAATGAGCAAAACAATCACCACATTTTTATAATTTTTAAAAAGGAAGGAAGAAAGAGAATGAGAACCATAAATCTTTGACAGGATGCTTATTTTGTAACAGGACGCCTGGGTTCTAATTTACTCTTTGTTCGTTCTATACAGTTCTCACGTCTTAACCTTTCACTGAAAAGAGTTTTAATAAACCCACATGAAAAAAGAGTTCTAGTGGGGAGCTGCTTTGTCAAATCTTCCCCTGTACTGCTTTAGCCACAATGGAAATGAATTAGGAATGCTCAACAAAAGGGTGGCCGATTTCAGTTTCTCTAAGCGTGCTTCCATCTGTCCGTTTGTGAATTATTCCACCAGCACGAAGCAGCACTATTTGGGGGTGGATCTTTGTAAAGGGTGAGATTGAAATGAGCTCTCAAACCCACTCCTAGATCCTCAGTTCCCCAAAATAACTCAAAAAGAGGAAACCGCATTGCCAAGCCCAACACAGGCAAATGTGGCTATTGGCTGATTTTATCACCAGCTCTGTAGGGAGTCTACTTTTTTTTTTCTGAGAAAACTGAGGCTGGTTTTAAAGGAGAAAGGAAACTCAAAAATCCCATTAAATTCTTACATATTCTTTCTAATTTTCATATCTTTCTTCCCTGAAATAATTGTCCTTGAAGGAAGAAAGGGGATAGGTTCATTCCTGAGACAGCTTTAAATCTTCCCAGAACAGAGACAAAAGACTTTGAAAACATGTGTCTTATTTGGGGTGAGGGCTGAGAAATGGTGCTCTGTGGGAATAAGAGAAATGTCAGAGTCTCCTGATTTGAGAGTGGGAGGTCTGACCAGGGAGCCAGGTGGTGGTCTGCAGGCAGAACAGTGGCCCAGTGGCCGTCCTGACTGGAGATGGTTTAGGCAGGAGGGGTTGAAGGGCACATGCTTGCCTCTATGATGTGAGGGGATGGCAGGATCCCCAGAAAGGAATTTCTGTGTAATGCACCTCTCTGGGCTGGACACTAGGAAGGACACATGGAGATGGCAAGTCCTCCATGCCCCTTGTTGATAAGACCAGCTAGAAACACCTGCCTCTCCCGTGCAGCCACTAGAGTTGACAATAACCACGATGACCAAATGCTCACGACCTTTCATATAAGACTCCTGGTATATATGGACAGCCACAGTGAACTGGAGGCAAGAGGAGATAATAAAGGAGACTTTCTATCCTGATTCCGACCCAGTAAGGTGGGTCAGACACAGGATAGGTACAGTTTTCACCTTCATTTGCCAACCAAAACATTTCCATATGTGCACATGTATGTGTGTGTACTGCTTTGTTACTGAGACTGAGGATCTAAGGTTCAGTTCTGAAAACAATTCAATGACCTGAAGCGAAGTAAATTATGGAGAATAATATTAAGACGAGTTTTTCAATATTTAATCAAATCAAATTTCGTATATTTATAAGAAACTTACTGGCCATTAGAGAAGGAAGAGTTTAGGATTTTTCCCTCTTTGTCATAAATGCCAGTCCGTGAGGAGGAAGAGGTTGTTGGGGTTCATTTTTATTGTTTCTGATGGGAACAAGGCTGTGGCGAGCAACCCTTTGGAGTTTGCAGCCCTAGTTACCAGGTGATGATCTCAAGCATGGCTTAGCTGTCCCTTAAGGAATGCCATGGACAGACCGAGGCAGATAGACTCGTGTAGACTAGAGGAGGTGGTGTTTCTAAAAGAGAAAGAGGCTAATTAGAGACAATGCAGGGTGGGGCAAAGGCACGTGCTTGCTTGTTTGCTTGCTTCATCTCTATATGTGGAAGGTTGGGATGGTTTTTACTACATGTAGTGAAAAGTCAGTTTAAATTTATCCTCAACTGGACAAATGTCAAATTATATTTATGGCATGCGCTTTAAATAAAGCCACTTCACATTTCCTTCCAAATGCGAGTTAAGAAGTGTTTTTTATAGATAAGTGAACATCACAGCCTTCAGAAAGTTAACTGTAAATCAGACAGCAAACTCAAATTTTAGCTTTATTGTCTGCAGCAGGCTACAGAAGGCTGTCATGGGCCCCTAAAAAGCTGTGTTTGTGCTTTAGTTCCTAGAACCTGTAAATGTTGTATTATTTTGGTGGGAGGGGGTATGTGTTAGCAGATGCAATTACGTTTAGTATCTCAAACCAAGATAATCATCTTATACCATCCAGATGGGCCCTAAATCCAATTCCAAGTATTCCCAGGGGAAAGAAACTGACTCAGAACTGAAAGCCAGTGTAAGGATGTAGGCAGAGAATCCACTCATGGAATGTCAACGCCTCCAGAAGCTGGAAAAGCAACGTGGATCTCTCTCTATAGCTCCACAGGAAGCAAAACCCAAAAGGCAGGAGACAATGGATTGCTGATGCTTCAAGACACCCAGTGCCTGGTATTTTGCTGAGATGGGGCTAGGGAATCAATGCAGGGTCATTTCTGTTGTGTGGTATTTTCATTGCGTTCTAACGAATAAAGCTTGTTTGGAGTCAGAGGGTAGAGCCCATCCCTAGCTGACCATAGAGGTTTGGAGGGCTGTAGAGAGAGGGCAGGAAGTGGTAAGGCAGGGCTGACACAGGATCACAGCCCTTTTGGTCAGAGGAACGCAAGAGGTAGGAAGGGACTGTGGTTACTCCTCTGATCTTCCAGGCTTTTACACCGAATTCGGAGTCCTGGTTTTAATTGATAAGATTAATTTGACTAACATTTCACATTTCCTTCTGTATTACTGAAGCAAGTAAAGGCTCTGTTTTTGTAACATCAATTCTGATTGTCTAACTTTGGGTTATAAGAATATTAAGGCTGGGGATTTAGCTCAGCTGGAAGTTGACCTCACATGCATAAATCCCTGGGTTTATCCCCAGTAAATCCTGTAGTATCACTTGCCTTTAGATGACTCTAAAAGTCACTGATGTAGGATATCAAGCAGCTGAATAATTCAATATTGTCTCTCACTAACTTTGCCATAGGTGGCACCTCCGATTCAAGCCACCACACAGGTTAAATCTGTTCTCCAGACAAAAGTTCTTGACCTATTTCTATTCCCTTCCTTATTCACAGAAAATGCTTCCCCCTCCCGTTCTTCTGATCTCCCCTGTGCTTCTGAGATGACCCAGATAACAGCTGCTGACCACAAGAAGTGAAGCCAAAAGGGGACCTCTTACCCTCAAGATAAGAGAATGCCACCACAAGAAGTTGGCCAATGGCAGTCAGTGCCGTACTGAATTCCACGTGGACCATCTAATCTGGTCCTAACACAAATATCCCCTGCTTCCTCAAAGATGAAAGAGAGGAGAGTTTAGATAAAATGTCTACCTCCTTATGGATTGCTAGCATCCTCAATGAAACCAGTTTTCTTTCTCCCTCAAACTCACCTCTCGGATGTTGCTTAGTTTGTGTAGTAAGTTCCCAAAGTCAAGTTCAGGAACATTCTCAGGAAGTCAAGGGCTTAACTGATATGGGACCTGAAAGTATCAATCTCCTTTGATTTGAATAATTTTAACCACTATCATTTAGTATAAAAATGCAAGGTTATACATTTGAATGCAGAGAAAAGGCTAGACCAGGATTACAGGCCAAGCAGAGAGTGAGTTTAAGAAGAAAAGCAAGTGTGTAACCTGTCCATTTTGCATAATAGGAGGAGTTATTCCTGGTAATGTTGGGTGGAGGCCTACAGCCATGTCTAAGAGGATAGAGGCTCCAGTATAGACAGATAGTGTTGAGACATGAAGGCTGGTTTTACCAGGACCTCCCCATTCTTGTCTTTTCAAAGGAAACAAGCCAGTTGAGAGAACATGTAACTGTTTATTTAACAAGGCAAAGACTGGAGTAGGTCCAGAAAGACAAGCCCAGTGGCTTCTGCATTGTGGATTTTAAATAAGTTTTTACAATTACTTATGAACCACATAGCATAATCATGGGAGAAGGTGACCCTCCCTGCGACCAAAGCTTGGTGGACTAGATGTCCTTCTAGGGTACTTCTTCCCATGATCCTCTAGAAAGGCCACAGAAGGGAGATTAAAAGCCATAATGTAAACATTATAATGCAGTCAGAGTCCTGTGAGGATGCAGACTCTTTGTAAATGTATAAATATTCAGAGCAATTGGGGAAGTGCCTGGAATATTAGCTTCCAATACACCATGGCAACCTAACTGTAGTTTCAAGGATGTTTAATCACAAAAGGGCATTTGATTCTTAGGAGACATGATGACCATGGTGTGATCAAGACACGGCTGAGGGAACCTTGGTTCCCTCATATCTAACTCCTTGCCCAGGGGTACCCAAGGCAGTTGCTCTCTGAGATGTGAGACTAGAAGTTATTCCAAGTGGGCAGCCAGAGTAAGATGACCAACAGGCAGCAGAACGGTATGCGGTTGTGCTGGAAAATCTTAGGGGCTAGGGAAAGTGTAGGTTCAAATGGGGGTACTATTGGATAAGAAACTGCCTGACCCAAGAGTGTGCTTCTTTACCTGGGCCCAGCCTTCATGTGCAAGGATCAAGGTCACATATTAGCTTTAAAAATTGAAAAAAAAAAAAAAAAAGGCTGGAGCAATGGCTCAGCAGTTAAAAGCACTGACAGCTTTTTCTAGAGGTCCTGGGTTCAATTCCCAGCATTCACATGGTGGTTCACAACTGTCTGGAACTTCAGTGCTAGGGAATCTATTGCCCTCTTCTGGCTGCTGTAAGCACTGTATACACGTGATATGTATACATACATGCAGGCAAAACACTGAGACACAGAAAGAAAGAGAGAGAGGGAGAAGGAGAGAGGTAGGAAGGGAGAGGAAGGAATGGATGGATGGAGGGGAGAGAAAGAGGAAAGGAGAGAAGGAAGGAAGGAAAGAAAGAAGGAAGGAAGGAAGGAAGGAAGGAAGGAAGGAAGGAAGGAAGGAAGGAAGGAAGGAAGTCTGGCTAGCTGATTTTGGCCTGGAGGAAGAGAACCTTGGGAGTTTATGACTTAGATGGGGATTTCAAAACGAGTTGCTGGAGGACAGAAATGTGTTTCTGTGTTGCAGCAGTTACTGAGTATTTCTTTCAAGACTGCTCCCACCACATATACAATGTAGATTTTCAAAAGTGAAGTGCGTATATGGGTTACTACCAGTGATACCTGTGGCTATAAAGGAGATAACTAAGGTATAACTCAGTGATGGAGTACATCCCCAGCATGCATGAGGCCCTAGGCTTGACCCCAGCACTTTGAGGAAGAAGCGTTTGGTAAGTATTCATGCCGTGCTAGGATTAAAGGCATGCGCCACCACCTCCTGGCAGGACCCTGTCCTTTTTAAGGAATGTACTAGCTAAGGAAATGAAAACAGCAGCATCCTCCTAAGCCCCATCCCATGTGATTGTTAGCCACACAGTCTGTAAACCCCCATTGCTCTTCACTCAGTCAATCCCAACCAGCTTTCAGGTAGTCCAGGTGTGTGAGAGTGGAATGATGCCCAGCACATCTGGCAAATGTCTGACTACTGAGCATCTAAGTCATAAACTCCCAAAGTTCTCTTCTTTCAGGCCATAATCAGCCTGCCTTCCTTCCTTCCTTCCCT